>NC_083760.1:8536413-8558913 GCF_963514075.1 Conger conger | reverse complement strand
TTGTAGAGAATCTTTTATTTTGCCTTGAAAGGGAGTTTTAACGCACCTCTAAATCATTCATCAGATAATGAGAGAGAAAAGGACAGGTTCTCTGAAGATGAAAAAAGGCAGGAAACCTTCACCTGAGGTGATTCACGGAATCATCCCGAAATGGACCCGTGACATTTACCGGGTCCTGACCGTCCTGCCGAACACAGTGTGTGTATGACTGGCTACTGCCATCGCTCATTGACATACAAAGCAAGGCCGGCAGATATTTCAGTCAACCAATCAAACAATCGATCAATCAATCAATAAATCAATCAATATTTATTTTGTGTTGGGCCATTAACGGCTGTCAAATGGTGCTTTACCGTGAACATTTTCCGAAGAGAATGAAAAAATATTTAGGCCAATTTGGAAATAATTAAAAGTATTCATTGACCCTGTTCATGATTGATCAAGGCTAAGTGCTGGAAAATAGTCAGATACAAAATTTTCAAAAGGCTAACAGCCTATTAAGGCACTGAGCTGAAACAATTGATTGCTCTCACACTTCCGAGACTGTGGAAAAACATCATTCTCCGTATTTAATATTATTTTACTCTTTGCAAAAACTGGAGAATGTTTCTGTTGCCATTACACCACAGTACCTAAAGATAAAGGCTACTCATCCTCACTCGTGGCCAGCTGTTTTGCGTGAGGAGGGAACGTGCGATGACAGACGTTTGCCACAGTAATTAGGCAGGTGTAAGGTTAAAATGGACGCCGGGCGAGAACAAGCAGCGAGGAGGAAAGCCGTGTTTTTAGATCGGTCTGGATCGGAGCCAGCAGGTGAATAGATTGTGTTCCGACCTTGAGGCAGGTCAGTGGTCAGCTTCGGCAGCCTGGGAGACGCAGTGTCAGAGGGGTTTTGTGAAATCCAAATGAAACCGGCCCAATGTTTGCTCAGAGGCTTAGCGCCGTGTTCACTGTTGACACACGCAGGTTAACTGTTTTAGATCTGCAGCCCTCCCTCTGCCGATACTCCCAATCCATAGGGCGGTCTGTGCCGAGGTAAGAGTCATGGGTTTACATGGGTTTGGATCGATAGGGCAGTCTGAGAGCGTTCACACTCTGCAGTGGTAAGAGTCATGGGTTTACATGGGTTTGGAGCAAAGCTGTAACTTTACTCACAGTGTAGCGGAGGATAAAAGAAACTGCCCATGTTATGTGATCTCAGATCATAAATTATGCACACGTAAAAGAGCACACACACACACACACACAAACCCCCACACACACACACACACACACACACATGCACACATGCACACATGCACACACACAAACAGAAGTAATTACATTACATTAATGGAATTTGGCAGACGCTCTTATCCAGAGCGACATACAGTTGATTAGACTAAGCAGGAGACAATCCTCCCCTGGAGCATTGCAGGGTTAAGGGCCTTGCTCAAAGGCCCAACGGCTGTGCAGATCTTACTGTGGCTAGACCGGGGATTGAACCACTGACCTTGCGTGTCCCAGTCATTTACCTTAACCACTACGCTATACCCACTCCTCTCAGCCCAGACCCCCACACCACCATCATCAAATCACACATACCCACTCCTCTCAGCCCAGACCCCCACACCACCATCATCAAATCACACATACCCACTCCTCTCAGCCCAGACTCCCACACCACCATTACCAAATCACACAGACCCTCTCCTTTCAGCGCTGAAGGACCCTTCATTCCTCAGCAGAGACATCGCCGAAAACTCTTTTCTGAACTGAACGGCAGAATGTGGCAGAGGGGGGAAAAAAGTTTTGGACAATTTAAAGTGGCTGTGGCAGTTTGAGAGCACTTTACGCTGAGTCATTTTCGAGGGGCCATTTTCAAAATGTCTTCCCCCATCCGCACCCTCCCTTCGGCCTGCTGAGCTCCCCCACGCCCCCACTGCGGCTGATGAGTGTCCAAACGCAGGGCTGCTGAGCCAGCCAGGCCCTCTCCACAGGTACGGCAGACAGCTGGTATTTACACCGCCCGCCCGCTGCTCCTGCCCCTCCCTCTCCAACTCCCCTCGACCTCTCTCTCTCCCTCTCGCACTCTCTCTTCCTCTCTCTCTCCCCCTCTCCCTCTCGCACTCTCTCTCTCTCCCTCTCTTATTATCTCTCCCTCCCTCCCTCTCTATCTCCCTCACTCTCTCATTCTCTCTCTTTCTCTTTGTCTCTCTGGCTCTCTCTCCCTCTCTCATTCACTCTCTCTCCCTCCCTCGCTCCCCCTCTCTCTCTGTCTCTCATTTTCTCTCTCTAGCTCCATCTCCCTCTCGCTCTCTCTCCCTCTCTCTCTCGCTCTATCATTCCCTCCCTCTGTCTCTCAGGCTCCCTCTCCATCTCTCCTTTTCTCAATTCAATTCAATCATGCTTTATTGGCATGACTGTACACAAACAGTATTGCCAAAGCAATTAACAATAAAACGATTAACAATGACATAAAATATAGGATTATTTCTCTCTCTCTCTCTCTCTCTCTCTCTCTCTCTCCCTCTATCTCTCCTGGGCCATGACGGCAGGACAGCAGTTATGTAGCTGTTTAGTTAGCGGAAGTGCAGGGGGCCGGAGAGACTCCAGGCCAGCGCGGTGCTGAAAAACCAGGCGCCCGGTCCTGGGAGAGGAAGGAGAGGAGTGTATGTTTTTCTCACTTCCTTCTCCATGTCTGGCAGAGGGCTGACATTTGGAGAGGCGTGTGTGAAGAGCTAGCGGAGGCAGTAGGAGTGTTTCTCCTCGACAATTAAGCCTGTAGCACGGCGGCTAATCCTGCGCTGGCCAGGCTGCCGTCTGCCTCTCTCTGCCTGTCTCCATCTCTCTCTCTCTCTCTCTCTCTTTTTGTTAATTGGGCTCTTCCGCTCCGGTGCTTTCTGTCAGGGTCGTTGGGGTCACGTGGAGGGCCAGGGCCGGGCAGCCGTAGAGGTCCAGGATCAAACCGATACCGCCTGGACCTCCCAGTTTTTCCTGAGAGTTCAGATTTCGAACAGTCGCACAACAACATAGCTCAACGACGTAGTTTCACTCTCAGACCATGTTTCCTTTAATTATTTCATTTGAATGAGTTATTTAGCTGATGTTTTTTATCCAAAGTGACTTACGGTTGATTAGACTAAGCAGTGCGGGCAATGCGGGGTTAAGGGCTTTGCTCAAGGGCCCAGCAGCTGTGCAGCTCTTAACGTGGCTCCACTGGGGCTCGAACCACCGACCTTTCGGGTCCCAGTCATGTACATTAGCCACTTGGTTACAGGCCGCCCCACATAGCTTTTATCTCCCCAGAGTATCTGCACTTATCAACTTTTTGTACCAAATCTCATTTTTGTGTTCAGTTTAACACATCCATTAGCGAATGTGAAGGACTCGTGCGCAAAGCAAAAGAAAACAAAGAAGAAAGAATCTTTTATCCTGTTGTCATTATGTTTGGAGTCTTGTAATCATGTGCCAGAGATGGGCCTGCCATGAACAGCCCACTCCTTCCTCTAAAGAGCTCAGTAATAAATGAGAACAAACCCTGGGGACTAATTAGACAAAGATAATTGAAATATATGAAATACTCCTTTTCAGGATGCTGTTTATTGTGTTTCCCCCCCCCCCCCCAAAGATTGCGCTCCTTCATCTGTGTGTGAAACGAGAGCGAGAGAGGGAGGGAGGGAGGGAGAGAGAGAGGGAGAGGGAGAGGGAGAGGGAGAGAGAGAGAGAGAGAGAGAGAGAGATTTTTGATTTTTTCCAAACACAACCAAAAAAGGGCACAGCTCAGAAAGAAGGCTATCGCGAAAAGGAAAAATGGCGACCCGTCAGCCAATGATATTAACTCATGAGCCACAATGAAGGCAGCCAGATCAAGCAGGATAATTATTTTGTGCAGGTTAATTGGTGGTCTGTTTTTTTGTTTTCACCTAGTTGTCATGAACATTTGATGCTCTGTGTGAGCTTGTTTACTGTAGTATGTGTCTGTAGTATTGTCATTTATTATAATAAGTCACAATCTTTATTGAAAATTTACCGAGAGGAACAGAGGGGCAGAGTGTAATGGTAAATCATACTCAGACTCAGGGGTACACCCCAGGGGGGTATAATAGGGAATGCTTCCTGGGCCTTAGCAGGTCCAGGGGGCCCCTGAGAGGCTGGGTGTGTGTTTGGGGGTAGGAGTTGAAAAGGTATGAAAAGTGCCTAAAAATGTACAAATTCTTGTCATTGGGGCTGTACCCATAGCTACATGCAGTTGTACCCCTAGCCAGCAATACAGTAACTGCTTTGCATGTTTTGGGCTTAGAGTTGGGAAAACATGCTCATTTGTGCTAAAGAGAACATTACTGTATTTTTAGTGTAGATTTGGGAAATTTTATCCTTGAAGAACCAAAAAAGTACCTCCACTGTCACTGTATTTCTGAGTGACATGGAGTGGGCGGGGTTTTGTTTGGGAAGCGCAGTTGTGCTCACCGATTTGCAGCAAAAATCTCACTGTAGACGTTTCCAGGCTTTTCAATGTTGTCACATCGAACAGGACACTAATAATAATAAAATGAACATTGGGCGTTACTTACAAGTGGTGTACTGTTCGTGTTCTTATCTTCGGCGTAAGTATTATGTTTGGCATTCGTGCAGCACAGTTTACCAGTGTGCAGTTGTGATAATCGAGGTGAAATCCCTCACTAGCACCCGAAGAGATTCATTATTTCCAGAATATTAGCAACTGTGTCTTTAGGACTGAAATCTGCATCTCCTTATCGTAACCTACAGACGTGAAGGGTAATGGTTTGAAACAACAATCCTATATCCATTATATCTACAGCCCTGCAATTTCACAAACAGCGTTTTGCAATCAGACATTAAGCACTTCAGCAGAACAGTACCTGAAACACCTCTATTGTTCATTTATTTATAACTAATTACATTCAGTTCCTCATCTGTTTACAAAGTCATGTTCATGGCTGTTGACATATAGTTTCCATTTTATGAAGAAGCATTCATGATAATGAGCCAATTATATGCTAATGTTTACCGGTAGCAGAATATAAATTGCCAACGGGTGATCTGAGGCTTTTTAGCTTTTTATTTATTGTGAATAAATATTGAATCAGAACCCACCATTAACGCAGCAATGAATAATGCCAAATATTATCTTATTTTTTAACAACAATGAAATAAGTTGATATGTTGTACATTCTAAATGTATCCATACCTATTAATATGACCAAATTAGATTTTTGTTTGCCATCGTGGTACAATGTTCATGCTTTCTGGTAATGTTCTGGTATTTGTAATATTTCTCTTTAAACTCAGTTGTTGACATTCTCAAAACTACAGTACATTAGATACATTACTGTTATGAAGGCAAGGTAGCATCGTGCTGATTATAAAGGCCAGCTAGCGTGGGTTTAGCAAGCATTACTCATGAGGTAAAAAGGTACAAATCGCACATTTGGATATTATTCTCTTTGCAGTATTCTGCCCTGGATTTAAATGGTGTGGTTCACCAGGCAGATATGACTTATTTCACGTGAAGGAATGGTTTTTACTGTAATGTCATTTCTCCTTCCTCCTATTTCAGATTAAATTCTACAGTCTAATACACTCCTTGTTGTTTTACATTTGTGTTTATCATTGTTGTTGTTATTATTATTATTATTATTATTATTATTATTATTATTGTTTTTGTTATTATTATTATTGTGTGTAACATGTTTCCTGCTAGTCTGCACCATAATGTCCTATTGCTTTATTTAAAAAATATGAATATCTATTTATTAATTCATTTAATATTAATATTAATATTTACCATTATTAATTCAAGAATCCTTTCTTAAATCGGAGTTAAAATATATATATTTCAGTTCCATGTGTGGAATGTGGTCCCCCTGTTGCCAGTTTTAAGCAGTAAATCCACTTGTGAATATAAAGTCCAACTCCTGTGGAGGAAGTAAGAGCACAGTTCAAACACAGCTGGGGCGTTTGGGGTAAATATGAACTTTAGATGTTTCCTCAGTTGCCCAAAAACATTGAAACTGGAAATAAATTACTAGTAACCATACACTCAGCAGATGATACTGGCCGCCTGAATAATTTGACCTGCCATTATAATTGCTTTTTGCCTCCATTTTGAAAGAGTATGAGGGCCCTTGTTTAAAAAGGCAGCCGGCTACATGTGCTTCTATGTTCTTTCCTGAGTGCATAGACATTATAGTGATAGGCCAAATTAAATATAATAGTTTGGTCGTTAAATAATTGAACGACTGGGAGAATTGTCCGATTATTAAACTACCAGCACATCTACTGCAGCATCAAAGAAAACATTAGTGCAGTAGGTCAGCTAGCGAGAGCCACATTGGGGAAAGGTCTCTGCTGTGAGTATCTGGCTCTTCTGCTGTGCATCACAGAGGGAAACTTGACTTGAAAGACCTTTCCAGTCCTATGAGACAGAAGTCTTCAGCTATGTCTCAGCCTGAGAAACGTCAATTCAACCACCCCCTGCACACCCAGTGGTGAATTCAACCACCCCCTGCCCACCCAACGCCCCAACCATTTTTATTTTATTTTCTTTCTGTCTGCACACCACATCTTATCTCATTTGCACTCCAATGCTATCATGTCTTTCCCGACATGATAAAAGTAATTTTCATGTTGTGTGGGTGCTGGCTCCAACATATTTAGGTCCTCTGATGAATAGCACTCTTCAATTCATTAGCAAAGCTCCTTTTTACAGAGAGAGAGATAGAGAGAGAGAAAAGACCGAGAGAGAGAGAGAGAGAGAGAGAGAGGGGGGGGGGAGAAGAGACAGACAGAGAGAAAGAGACAGAGAGAGAGAAGAAACAGAGAGACAGAGAAAAAGGGGGAGAGGGAGAGAGAAGAGACAGAGAGACAGAGAGAGAGAGAGGGAGAGAGAGAGACAGGGAGAGAGGGAGAGGGAGAGAGAAGAAACAGAGAGACAGAGAGAGAGGGAGAGGGAGAGAGAAGAGATAGAGGGAGAGGGAGAGAGAGAATAAAAAGAGAGACAGAGAGAGAGAGAGAGGAGAGAGGAGAGAGGACAGAGAGCTGTGAATTAATGTCTGAGATATTTTCTCCTCGCTCCCTCTCGTAAAAGGCCGGGCAGTGTGCATGACTTTATCTCCCGGCTCCTAATACGCAGCCCGCTCCCCGAGTGTTTCTCCTGTCCTGTCTTCAGAGTCCGGCTGCTCCACTCCATTTCTCCATTCATTATCCGGCAGGAGAAACCCGAGAGGCGCACAAACGAGTCCGTACACTGCCTACGCGAAAACAGCGGGCCTAGCTCCCGCTGCCCGTCACCAATCGTGTATCGTTTCAGAGGAAATTTAATGGGGCCGGCATCGGCTCAGTTATATGCATTTTATGCCACCAAATGAGATATAGTAATAATAATAAGAGATTGTGTTTATGTAGCGCTTTTCCCAACCCAAAGACAGTTTACAATACAAAACAACAATACAACATACAATGAGATACGTGTACGTACATTATGCGAAGGTAGAAGAGGTCTGTTTACAATCTTTCTTCCTCTTCATAAATTATATTAAAATGAAATAGAGTAAGAATCCATTAAAAAGGGTACATACTGTCTGCATGATTATGTTATTATTCTCTTTCTTTCGCTCTCTCTCTCTCTCTCACAATTCAATAAAATGCATTTCAAAATAAGTAACTGAATTCAAATAAGCTTCATGAGCATAACCACATGTTAACATAGAGCTGCCAATGTGATTCTTTACATCGAACAACAATAGTAGCAACAGCAACTACAGTGCCTGGACTCTCAGTAATGGAGATGGGTTCAGGGACATTGCTCACAAATAAGTGGTAATACACAGCAATATCCGTACGAAAAATAAATCTGTCTCTCTTAGACTATCTCTCTCTCACTCTCATACACTGTCTCACTGACTCATTCACTGTCACCCTCTCTCTCTCTGGCTCTCTCTTTCTTTTCTCTAACTATTTTTCTCACTCTCACACACTGACTCGTTCACTCTCACCCTCTCTCTCTTGGTCTCTCTTTCTCTCTCTTACAATATCTCTCTCTCACTCTCGCACACTGACTCGCTCACGCTCACCCTCTCTCTCTCTTTCTCTTTCTTACACTTTCTCTCACTCTCGCACTGTCTTGCTGACTCGTTCACTCTCACCCTCTCTCTCGCTCTCTCTCTCTCTCATTTCCGCACACTGTCTCACTGACTTGCTCACTCTCACCCTCTCTCTCACCCTCTCTCTCTCCCTCTCCCTCTCTCTCTCTCCCTCTCTCCCTCTCTCTCCCTCTCCGTACACTTTCGAGGCGATAGTCCTTCTTTAATCAAACTGCAGTGGGAAGAAGGACCAATGACTCATTGTCAGCGGTGACATTCACACAGTCCGGGCCTCTCGGCTCTGTTTTTAGAAAAGGAACAAGTTCCTGCCCTTTTCCTCAGCTCCGCCAGGCTAATCTCCAGGCCAGGCCTCACATCTTATTACCCAGCTCGTCGTACCGTGCAGCTGTTCTAAAATTACATAAAAAAAGACAGATTTGCCGTAAAATGTTTTGTGTCTAATCAACTCTGATAAAGTAGATTTTAATCGGACAGAGTGCTTTTAATTTTTTAATACCTCTCGGATTCATATAAACTCTGCTGGCAATAATTCAGTGTTGAATATTTTACAGACCTTTTCTTCTGTTTTTTTTATTTTTTTTTTACAGCCGTTACTTTGCGGCTGACAGTTCCAGCAGCCGCACTGACAGGGTGCATTGGCGAATCGGCCACTGCATTTCAGAATGTGCTGATTAGATTGCTGTTCAACATCAACAGTTCTGCAATTCTGAGCAGTTAAGATGTTTCCTGAGCTGACTAATTAAAAGGATCCGTCTACTAATGATAAGACTCGCTTCGCCTGACACTCGACTAATTCCGTTGAATGGTTTAATCAGAATACAATTATATAATTGAATATATTATGAAGGAAATTAAAATACATGTTGTGAGAAAGTAATTGCCTTAAGGGACGTGCGGTAAGGGTGGTGTGAGAAAATAATCGCACGATTATGAAAAACTTTCAGGTGGAGAGCATCACTGCCAAAATGTTCCCACGATTAAAGGCAAAGAGGCTTTCACAAGAGGCGTTGTTTTTTTCACTAACTTTAGAACAGGTAAATACGGTGTTTTACAGTATCTGAGATCTCAGTATGTAAGTGGTACCTTTTGAGGTTGAAGGCATCTCTAGTACATGTTATTCAAAGCAAAAAGGCTTCCTGCTCACTGTATGGATGGAGGAGAAAAGGTTACGACAGCCAAAAGACCTACATCTGCGCTGCCAAGAACCAAATAAAGCAAAATACAAACATTTTCTTATATCAGGGCATCGCATACACGTCTGTAGATGAATTACATGCGTGCTCAACTGGGTGCATTAAGTCAAAACCAAGAAAGGAATTCTACATCACAAAGGATTCTGAAAGGTTTCTTTGGCTTGATTCCATAGAGGAACCCTTTTTAGTTCTTTTAGTTCTAGCCAATCGTAGGTGTGAAGAATGAATGCTCCCAGACAAAGGACAAAGAATTTTTCCTGACAATCAACCCTTTAATCAGATAGGGTTCTTCTATGGAATCACATTTTTTTTTGTGTGTATATCCAGGGTTTGGTGCACAAGGGGCGTTTTGGTCCAACATTGGTATTATATGTCAAAAGAAAGCTTTTGATGAGATCTATCTAGTGGCAAAATATAGGATATGCCATCCTACAATGAGATAACGTGTAAAAAGACACCAATCCAAAAAACCGTGGTTCATTCAAACGTTTGTTTTGGCTCTCCTGTAACATTTGGAAAAATGGCACGTATCCCCCCGTGCGCACCAAACCCTCAGTATGTTTCTGTCGCACATCGCTGCAAAGATTGAGCCCCTGAAATCCGCCCTGATACCAACACACCCACCCTCCACCAGGTCCCCTGTCCAGGCCCCAAACGCATCGATCTTCTGCTTTTCTGAGCACAGCGGACCGGTTACCATGCCAGCGGGCCGAGCCTGCTGATTGGACGGGAGCTCAGCGCACCTGCTAATAAAGCCGGCCCAATGCCAAGCGCCGGAGCCCCGGCCAGGGGAAATGTAGAGAGGCAAAGATGGGAAAATGTGAAAATTGCCACGTTTCGGAGCAAACACGACCGGCGGCCATCTCTGTCACGTCTGTGCTGGCCCGTGGGATGTGCCGTAGCCTGTGCCTTCTCTTTACGTGCGCAATACGGAAAGGGCCATTTTTTTAGCCCTGGAAGATTCTAGATGAGGGTACGCTGTGATAAAAAAAAAAAAAAAATAACGGTTCCAATAGGAACCCTTTGATTCCATAGAGAAGGGGTTCTTTGTTGGGCAAAATGGTGTCTTTGTCTTTCTTTCACGGTTCACACTGATAATAGAGGGTTACATAAAGAACTGAATGAAAAGGAGCTTTTTTTTCCTTTTCAGTCAGAGTGTAGGCTACCGTACGTCTTGTCATTTTGCCCGTCTTGCTGTCTAGTCTCTGAGTCTTCCAGAGCTAAAGTCTGCGGAACCCATTCAGTCCTTTTCTTATTGCGCACATCAAAAAAAAAGAAAAAGAAAATAAAAGAAAAAGGGAGGATTGCCGTTATTAGCATGGTTACAGCTGAGAGGATAGGATATTAGCATTAGTGGTCATCTGCCAAATGTGCACTGGACAAAATAATACAGTGCCACGAAAAAGTATTTGCCCCCTTCCTCCTAATTTGCTCTGTTATTGCATAGTTGTCACTTTGAATTGCTCCGGGTCTTTAACGAAATGTAATACTACACAAAGGCAACCCGCGAATTGCTGTTATTAGCGTGCGTACAGCAGAGAAGACAGTACATTAGCATTAGCGGCCAGCGGGCAGCCTGCAGGATGGATAGAGTCCACTGTGGCAGCCTGTGTGTCCGAGTGTGTTGGCCAGCGGGTCAGATGACGCGTTGAGCTTTTTTATATTTTTCTCCATTAGCCAAGCCGGTGTCATAGACCCGGTATAATGCCGACGCTGGCCACGCTCGAGGTTTAATAGTTGCGTTTTAAGCAGCTTGTCAATGCTAACCAGAGCTCTGGAGTCTTGTTAGAAACTCAATTCCTCTTCAATTTAGCTACCTTCAACCCGCTGGAGTCCCCTAACCAGGCCTGTTAGTGGTATTTGTTGCTGAAATTGAGCTGCAAAGATGGTTGCAGCCAGGCGTTTAGCAGGCGGCAGGGGAGCGCACGCCACGTTTGAGATGCGAGTCATGACTCCCGGGGCCTGGTGGAGTAAATCTCAGTTAATAAAGTTCTGGGGGGGGGAGAGAGAGAGAGAGAGAGAGAGAGAGAGAGAGAGAGAGAGAGAGAGAGAGAGAGAGAGAGAGAGGGAGAGAGAGAGAGAGAGAGAGAGAGAGAGAGAGAGAGAGAGAGAGAGAGAGGGGCGATGGCGAATCTGGAGCACGGCGGAGATGTCTGTCGGCCTGGTTACGAACTCGACGCTGACGTACGCCGGCCACAGAACGACGAGAACACAAGGGGCAGGACTGCACGGATATACACTCACACCATCGGGTGGAGAGGGCAGGAGCGAGAACCATTTCGGGAGGGAGGGTTTCATATCAATGAGTCCACAAACAATAAAAACCGTTAAATATTTCAGAGTTGTTTTTTCACTAACAATAGTGCAAGTAAATACAATATTTTTTTAATCTGGGGTCTCGGTCAAAAAAGCCTGTATTCACTCCTTCTTCTTCTTTTTACAGTACAATGTTCTCCCTGCTTTGTGTGCGCCCAAGGCCTCGGTCCAATGATAAGCCAGACTCATCTATGATGGCATTCAGAAAATGACTGCAACTGTCAACAAACGGCGAGGCACTGTTTTATCACTCCATCTGCCTAATCTGTCCTGTACTGGTCAAAATAATACACACACAGCAAAGTATATTTGCCGATGAAGGGCAATGCAGTTATTACATTCAAGTTATTTAGCTGACGCTTTTATCCAAACTCACGATTTACGATCCCTCTGGAGCAATGCGGGGTTAAGGGCCCTGCTCAAGGGCCCCACAGCTGAGTGGATCTGTACCAGGGATTGAACCACCAACCTTCCGGGTCCCAGTCATGTATACATTTGTTTGTGTGCGTGTGTGCTTGTGTACATGTGTGCGTGCATGTACAGTATGCATGTACATATGAAAGAAGAATTATCAAGGTATGTGGTATTATGCATATGAGTATGAAGGAAATTAGGCGTCAATCAAGATACCAGCACTTCTGTCACACCATCCAGCATGTTCTTCTCTTCAGATTCATGCCGAACTGCATCCCTAACACAGACAGAGGCAAGGCTGACAGACAGGACCAAAGCTCTTCAGTCTCCCACTGCTGTGGGCCTGTGATCCGTGCATGCCGGCAGCAGATCCATACCTTTCTTTATTTACAAAACAAAGTCTTCTGTAGAACATCCTCCCCACTCCCCGCCTGTCTTGCGTCATGACAGAGAAGGGAGAGAGAGAGAGAGGCCCGGAAACCAATACGCCGACTTTGTTCTTTCAGCTTGAGGGGAACACCATTTTGTAACATTTCCTTTTCCTGATACAACAAAGTACCGAAAAAAAGAACATCCCTACACACATTTCAAAATCCAGCCAAACATAGTATGTGATATATTCACTAATAAATAACTGTTATATGCAGTATAATTTCAGTGACTCTGATTTGGACCAATGGCCATGTTTTGCTGTGGGCAGCAACATGTTTGATTGGCTCAAGTCAGTGATTGACAGCTCATTGTATCTCCACTCAATAGGATACATGAGACGTCACTCTCCCTCTCTCCCTTGCGGTTCTGCTGTGGAAAAATGGCCTAATCGGGCTCAGAATCCATCAGGTCTGTGTTTGTAAGAGTAATGGCACTGAAAAAAAAGTGCATTTCTACTTCATCTCGAAAGAAAATGAAGTTCTTGAATAATATATGAGTATGACACTTTCATATGAAAGACTGGAATGAAAAAGAAGTGAATATTTTCCCAGAGATTCTCTGAAGGATGAGTAGCATTTAGCCTAACAGGTCCTGCGGTAAAAGAGCCTATTAAGTATATAAGCATATAGGCTTTTTTTTTCTTCTCTTTTTGAGTGATGAAGTTGCAACAGTTATTTTGCTCCACACACAACAGCTGTGAGAAGGAAGAGGTGAAAATGTGGGGCATTTATTATCATAAGAAGGCCCAGATTAATGTGCTATCCTACCCTGCCCTTGTTTTTCAGGGCTCCATTTACAAGAAAAGGGCTTTTATCGGAGAGCTTCCCATTGCGTGAACTTCAGGCCCAAGTCCATTAAAATTATAAATGATAGAAATTATAACTGAATGTATGCATGAGTGTTGTTGAACATAATGTTATCCATCACGGCAAAAATATTTATTGTAAAAAAGATGCATTGTGTCCCAGAATGGGTCTGTTCCCTGGTGTACAATACTGTGTAATGAATAAAATATAATATAATACATCCATATGAAGGTGATTAATGATACATACCATAGTTAAATGATTCTGATTGTTTATTTTTCTGATCCAAATGCTTATCCTGTTTATGAATCTTTATATACCATATGAGTAGTCTCTATGATGATATCTGAAGTATATATATATTCAATAGTTATATACAGTAGATTGAGCTATTGTAGGCCCTGTTCAACAAAATGTGTCATCACAGAAAATATCTATGTTTTGGAACACAGAAATATTTGGTTTTTATATCCGTATATTATAATACAATGCTAAATAGTTATGTATTTCATACCAACTTCATGACAACTGAATGGAAAATGCGTGTGCAGGTATTTGCATGAATCTGTGTATTTGCTTGTGTGTGAGTGTGTGTGTGTGTGTGTGTGTACTGCATGTGTGTGTGTTTCTGGTATGTTTGTGTACCTACCTGTGCGCACGTTTGATAAGAATGAACAAACTCTCACCTTGATTTCCTTCATAATCTTTTTGTTTTGTCCCCCTTAATCAGTTTGCTTGTATTTGTGTATGCATATAGATTTAAATAATCATTTTATCATTTCATCCTCTGGGAGAATGCCAATGAGGGCAAGGCAGGGTACATAACCCACAAGACCCATTGGCCTGAATGTCCCTGGACACTAATAAGTATAAAAAGTATTTAATCCATTATGCAGGAGTGTAATCCTGAAGTAAATGTAAGTCTATGCAATATTGTCTATGCTGTCTATTCATTATCCATTATTATGCAATGCATTCTTAGTAAAATATGTAAATACTGTACCTTCACAATCAGAATCCCCTGTACCGTTGGTGGAATACACACCAAACTGCATCCTCTAAGAAATACTGTACCACATTCTTCTGAAACTGCACCCAATATGTGTCAGTAGAGAGAGAGAGAGAGAGAGAGAGGGAGAGAGAGAGATAGAGAGAGAAGGGGGAGAGAGAGGGGGGGAGAGAGAGAGAGAAATAAAAGAGAGCCAAATTGTCACATCACTTTATTGAAAATGTTGGATCTTTTAGCTTTTGGGGTTTAAAGTAATGTTTATTTTTTTGTTTCTCTAGTATTCCCGAGGAACTGACAGTTAGATAACAAAAAAAAAATTAGGTGTGAAAATGGGTCACCGATAGCATGCACATGCCCGATATAATTTGTTACTTTCAAGAGTCAGTGCTCACAAATCTCTCTCGACAGTGTTCTCAGAGGGACCCGGCTTTTCCCAGGAATTCTGCGCTTGGTGTTTTCAGGAACAAAAGACTTTCTCTGTAATACATTGACACAACCGACATAATGAGGCAAACCTGCAGCTAGGAGCCGTTTTCCGAGCGATATCACTGTTAACACGATATCAGTGTTTTTGCCCAAGATGTGGAGGCAATATTGGTAATGCATATGGATAGCTGGGATGCACTGTACACGCTACAACTGGGGAAGGACTTTATAAACGACGGTCGTTACCATTCGGCGGAGCCCGAGACTCCAGTGTGAGAGGAATTTTTATGATCTCGGGAAAGTGCTCTTTAATGCTCGCATTTCCTAATTTGTTATTGAGTAAACTCGCCACCCAATAAATTGTTTTTCATTAGGATAATCTACAGTTGCTTTCCCATATATTAGTCGCAAGTCAGAAAATGAATTCCTGATTCCAGCTCCATTTTGTCGTGTTGTCTCGCTGCAGTAGTTTTTAACGTGTGTATTTCATCCAAAATAACATAAGGAGACAGGAAAGTTCAATGGCAAAGACCAGTCGGTCCCCATGGCCTTGAGTTTTTACCTCAGACCGGTCTTGAACATTACAGGCCTCCCAGAAGAGCCAGATCTCTGTTCAATGTATTCATAAATGTGGGAAGAAAGAAAGTTGAGCCTTGCGCCAGTGTGAAATTGAACTTCATTTCCCACTTGTGTCTCTGTACTGCTGACCTAAATCAACTCAAAATAGTTTATTTAAACTTTAATTTAGACCCTTCAATAAAGTAGCCCTGTTTCAAATTGTTCATTAACATAGAAAAGAAAAAAAAAACGCAGAGATGTAATTTGTCAGATGCCTATTCAGTTTAACTGTGTGTGTGTGTGTGTGTGTGTGTGTGTGTGTGTGTGTGTGTGGAAAGCCGTTTATGCTACTATGTCCAGTTTTGTGTGTAGTGGCCCATAGAAAGGACTTTTTTCCACTTTTTCTTATCTCGCTTCAACGATGTAGTCATTTTCTCAAGCCTTATGGTGTGTGAAGTTTAAGAAGAGTATTTATTGGCTGAGATCGAACAGCAAGCCCATCTTTGGCTGTCACAAGCCAATCAAAAAGCATCTGCAATGCCACAAAAAAGCCCCCTAAGATACTGGTCTATGGTTGTAATTTCACGTGTGTCCCCTGTTGAAAAGGTGTTCATCAGTAGTGCTATCATTCGGCACGGTATGGTGTGCGACCTGCAGCAATTGTTTGTTTGCTTTATTCTCACTGGATTTGTGTAATGTGTGACACATTCCAGACTCCTTCGATATATATTTTCCCAATTTGCTCTGTGTAAGGTGCTACCCTCAATGTTTTGTCTGTGACAACAGGGTGTTACATTCATTGCAGATATACCTGCTGTTCACAAGTAGTGATATTATTTGTTTGTTGTGTGTGTGTTATAGAGAACCTCAACCTTGCACATGTGCAGACCTGTAGACACACGCACACACAGATACATGCATTGCAAACACACGCACACATACACAAGTGCATACACACCCACTCACATACACTTGCCCACTCACACACTCCCACACACACACACACACACACATACAAATACACACAAACACACACACGTCCACACACACACACACACACACACACACACACACCTAATATAATATATTTCCTCCTAAGCCTGTTTTATTTTGCTCCCAACTCGATTACCACCTCCCAATGCAAGCTCTGTGATTCTTTCTGTGGAGAGGAGAACAGGCCTAACAAAATGCGATCAATAGATCAATCGAGCTGCTGTACTGAGCATCAATATCCTCAGATTAGGGACCAGAACTCTGTCTGAGCAGAGCATTTATTGACCCACTCGATCCCACACAGAACCGAAAGATTTTGCACACAGCCACAAATATCCATTTGTAAAATCATTTTTTATAAGGGCTTCCACTATATACATTTCCCTTAACAACTGCAGACTCATTGAGTATGAGCTAACGCCAATTATTCTTCAAGTGTGTTGATGCAATTAGCAGGGGGTGAAAGCACCCTCTAATTAGCAGACGCCCTCTATTTGGCCAGCTTTAACTGTGTAAGAACTGCAGAGATATCAGAATATAAGTATGCAGTTACACTGAGACTTTTATCAGAAGTGCCTGCTGTCTCTCAAGTGAGATACTTTAAATATTAATGAACCTTAAGTATTACACCTTAGAGTTGTACAGAGAAGTAATCATTGAAAAACACTGGCGTATGAATAATATCAAAAGAACAAATGAGTTAAATAAGTCACATGGCTCAGCATGTTTGATCTTTAGAAGACTTTTTCTGTTTTAGTATTAAAGAGAGGGCATGCTTTAAACACATAACTAGCAGGTTCAAAAGAAATATAAAAAAAGTTACTTTGGATTTCATCACTATGAATTTTTTGGCACGCTATTCAACTCTTTTAGGTCTGTAGCACCACTTATTGACCGTGACGTTTTCATACTTCAATTTAACATTTATAACGCATTTATGTGATATGTTTAAATGGTACTTTTTAAAAACTGTGTTCTGAACATGTGCTGGCCGTCAGGAGTTCAGTGGAGAACCTCGTGGCTTGTAAACTGACCTTCTGCAAACTTGACTGGAATCCTTAAGAGACTTTATTATTATTTTTATCTGAAAAGGCCTACATGGAAATTCATTAGTGCTCCACTGCGACTGTACAATTGAAATTCCAAAACATGAATACTAAGTAGATTTGGTCCAGGGAGAGTGACATTTGCACAGAAAGGGAGAAAAAATGAGAAATGGACCAGAACATAAATAACTTGGTATAATAATTTGTTTTTGAAACAATGTTATAGTACTCGATTTTTAATGACAATGAAAGCGAACAATTAAAGGTGTTGTTGATTGTATTATCAATTATGCATGTGGCACAATCCAAAAAATGTGGATTCATTCTATGCTAAAATGAACCCGATAGTAATGAATCACCAAATAATTATTCTCCATTAATATAGATGTGGTGTAGCTCCCTCCATGTCAATACATCGATAGGCTACAATGAGTTAAAGGTAATTAGTTACCCCTGAATGCACATAACACGTGTAACTGTCGATGGCAATGCCACACGCGTTCTCACGCCATTAGTAGCTCCTATGACAGCGGACATTTTTTTTTTTAAACCAGGTCTTTTTTTAAAGGGAAATGTGGGGGAGAGCAGGCTGGTCGGTCTCTTAGTCTCTCCAGCTGTTATCAATGGCAGGACATGCTGTTTTATCTGCAGTTGTGCCAGCTCCGGTTGTCATCGCTTCACACATTCCGCCTTCAAGGCTTTTATTTTTTTAAATAAATACGTTAGTGCGGCAATCGCGCAAGCCGAAAGCACTTCAGTCGGTCGTTAGTGGGTCCTAGCCCAGGCGTATGGCCAGTGAGTAACAGAGCTGAAGCAATGACAGTGTGGAAGAGAAGTAATATATATTCCCACTCTTTCTTCCGCTTGCCCTTTACAAGAAGTCGCCGGCTGCGGATACCGTCGTATATCAAGCTCACCCGTCAACGGAATGGAATGATGCTCAGATGGCTCAGTAAATTACTAAATTGTCATTGCCTCCGCTAGCTGCATTCTGGGGGGAAAAAAAACGTGAAACTTGACTTGACTCTGTCGACTCGACCCTCGAGCCTCATTCGAGAACGTTTTGACAGCGAATGGTAGCTAGTGCGAGGACTGTTTCCAGGCTGCGTGATGCGTATAAACTAGTGTAGGAGCATTCCCACCAGTCTTCGTATAGACCAGTTGCATTATGAATGGAAATGGTGTGACTCGAAAACAGCATGCTCTGACAAAACGAATGAAAAGCAGCACTCGACAAGAGCAGGGAACGTTTTTCCATCTAATAATCATTTGAAGAGTTCTTTTTTTTTTTTTGGTGTGTTTATTTATTTATTTATGTTTCATTCTAAGACAGTCAGTGTTCTAGAACTCATTACTAGTAGTGACTGTCACATCAGTATTGCAATGCTCAGTTAAGAACATTCAAATCACATTTGTGTTATCTCACACCGATCTCTAAGATACTATACAGTAGGGCAAAGATCTAAATCTTCAGTTCAGAGGAATCAGGTGTGAGGACACTTACTGGCCATAAGCTGGTTATGAGCTGGTAAACCAGCATGGCCAAGCTAGTAATGAAGCTGGTCTAACTGGGTATGAGCTGGTCAACCAGTTGGGTGCTGGTAGCCTGTCTGAGCTGGTAGCTGATTGACCAGTTTTCAACCACTTGACCTGTTTTAAAACATAGCTTGAGCTGTTCAAACCATATCAAGCTGAGAGCTAGTCTGAAGTGGTCAACCAGCTGCCAGCTGTTTCAAAACCTAGCTTGAGCTGTTGCGGTTTTTTTCAGCTGGGAACGGTAAGATTTTCTGGAGAGAATGTGAAATTTTCATGGTGAAAAATGTCTGCCGTATTTTGCCTGGAATTCTGGCAACTTAGGCTTGAGTCATGTGGACTCAATTCCATCTGGCACTCATCCGTTCTGTCTCCCTATCTATTACCGCACTGAAGAGAACAGCGGTGTGCAATGCACCAAATGATTGACATCATGCAAAAAAAAACATAATAGTTGCATCACAATCATGCCACCTCTACTTTTAAACAGGATTGATCAATGCTAATTTTATTTATCATGTTGAATGAAGGGAAACGCCAGCAGACGAAAGCTGAGAAGCACTAATAAGCCTGGCATGCCGACCCCACTTTGGCCTTTGTTGTCCTTATCCTGTCGGACAAGGAGCCAGAGAGTGAGGACTCATAACCTCCTTTCTGTTCCTTCAGAGGGCATGAGCACAGGGCTACTTCAGATTCCATCACCTGTTTTTCCATAGGCATTATGGTATATGAGTCCTGTATGAACAGGGCCCCCCTGTTTACAGTAACATTTCAATAGCTGTGGTTATTTCAGCTGACATTAAGGTCCAACTTTTGTAGCTGAATGCTGAATAGGCAAGTAATTTTCAATAAAGTCCTTGGTGTTCACTGCTGGGAGATATCCCTGCTGAAAGAAAACAGCTCGAGCTATGTTTCAAAATGACTGGTTGCTGGTTGACCAGTTCTGACCAGCGCCCAGCTTGACATGCTATGACCGGCTCAAGCTATGTTTTGAAACAGCTGGTAGCTGGTCAATCAGACAAGCTATCAGCTCTAGTCGGTTGACCAGCCCATACCCAGCTAGACCAGCTTCATGACCAGCTTGATCAGCTCAATTGTCAAGCTGGCATCGCTGGATTTTAAAGCAGCGACCAGTTTTTTGTTGTTGTTGTTTTTTCTTTCTTTATTTCATTCTTTCATTTCCTTCTTTTTGCTTTTATAAGCAAACCGGGCTTCTCAGAGAAGCTAAAAGAAGATTTTCTTTGTCACTGTCCCCTTTGACTTGCTTTGCAGGGGCTACGGCCGTGGTTGAGCAGCGAATGTCATTTTGACCAATTCTTTGTGGAATGCACTAAATAAATAAAATGTGATTGATCGAGTGAACGGCATCATTAAATTGGAAAAGACATCACTCTCAGGACAGCCGTTCTCGTGATATATTTGAGACGTTCAAATGCTTGATCATGTCTTTCTTCACACATTATATCTATCTGTATATCAAACAGCTCCCCGTATTTCACTTCCATTTCCTTTATGGAGATGGAATACACTGAAAATTCACGGAACATTATTGTCTTCATAAAAAACACATTTAACATTTTAGTTTAAAAAAATAAAGTCACCTTGAATAATATTGTCGTGTATTTCATTTGGATAAGGGATGGCATGTATCTTTTAGTTGTACGGTTTATTAAATATTTAGGAATAAGTTCTGTGTGTGTTCTTCTTCTTGAAAGTATTTGGTTGCATTCACACTACACTCAGAAAAAAAGAGTTTATTTGGTGGCTTGTCTCCATAGAGGAACTATTTTTAGTTATTTAGGGAACCCTCTATCATAGGTGTGATGTGTGAAAACACCCAGGTAAGGAACCTGACAAACTACATTATATGGCAAATGGTTGCCTTTATCCAAAGTGCTGTACAATTGATGCTTCTCATTTACCTGTTCAGACACACACTCGCACACCAACAG
This sequence comes from Conger conger, assembly GCF_963514075.1. Taxonomy (NCBI): domain Eukaryota; kingdom Metazoa; phylum Chordata; class Actinopteri; order Anguilliformes; family Congridae; genus Conger; species Conger conger. The sequence continues at coordinate 8,538,130 of NC_083760.1, read as the reverse complement.
CAATTGGCTGCCATGCACCAGCTCATCAGGAGCATTTTGGGGGTTAGGTGTCTTGCTCAGGGACACTTTGACACACCCAGGGCGGGATCAAACCGGCAACCCTCCAACCCTGCCAGACGACTGCTCTTACCGCCTGAGCCAATGTTGCCCATATATCAGGTTCTTCTCTGGAAGATGCAGGCCTCCCTTCCTATGTGGTGGGCTATTGCATACCGGACCCATTCTGATCAGCCACATACAGAACAGGCCACATAATGTCAGCACTAATAGACAAAAGATTTCTACAAAAAAAATCTGATTCAGGCATCAAAACCTGCACTGCGACTGAAGCTATTGTCAGCTTCATACTCTGTACTTCCCAACCACAACTGACTCTGATAGATGTTCGGGTTTCTCTCCTAAAATGTCTGTCAGGCATGAAATTGCATTACTTTCACATGCCAATGTGATCAAAGAGAAACAAAAAAAACATTTCTTACAAACGACTCGTTTTGGATTCATATCACTCGAGCAGCATTAGCTGGGTTAATCCCCCTTTCTGGCACGTGTAGCTGCCCTTGCTGCTAATACAGGTGACTTTCACTTATTATGCATCTCGCAGTACCTGCCAATTAAGACTGTTTGTTTCCTCGTGTCAGCAAAAGAATGGAGGTGGAATTTGCATGTGCCTCTCCACATTGCAAGTGTATATCATACCTAGGAAATTCTACATCACTGAGAAATCGGGGGTTTTGCACGGCGCTGTCATAACAAATATAACAAACTCCACGGATACAGTGTGTTAGACTTTGTTGTCATATTACAGATAATAGCCTGAAGTTTAAAAAGCCCATACCCTTAATTTGTTTTATCTCCTGTCTCTCAGATTTAAATGCACACTTTCTGAAAGGACAGATTATGGGCGATATTTGAATCAAAATAAAGTGAAGCGATGTGGAGTATCCGCACCCATGATGTGTTTAGTAATGTGTTTGAGAGCGTAATTTTGTCATTTTCACAGAAGGTAATTTCTGTGAGGGCATTTGCTCACTTAGTGATTATGAGATTGTCTGTCTGTGGCATTGTGTAATGTGCTTTGCTGCTAGCTTGCATATTAGCCTGCTGCTAGCATACTTATTACTGAATCCACTCTACCTACAGTAAAAATAAACTAAAAAAACTAATCTAAAATATATATGATTGAAGACAGGAAATACACAGAGCTAAAATGCAATAAATTCATAAAAAACACTTTTTTTGTGTGTGTTTTTAAATTGCATCTGGTTGGAGCTTGCTTTATTGGCGAACCGGTACAGATGTCTGTATTGATGAACTTGACCGTTATAGTATTAAAATGCATACAGGACGGAGCGCGGTTATGCAACAGTTTAAAATGGAGTCCATTAGGCAAACATTTTTAACAGGATCATTCAGGGACAGAGAGGAGAGGTTCCAGACACGGCTCTGTTCCTGCCTACATTGCACGCTGGACAAAAACGCTCTCTTGTGTAGATAAGAATGCATTACCCTTCGGCTGATGTGAGAATTACTTTCTCTCTCCGGCTTCTTTGTTCAGCTCTTAATGGTCCTGTTCATTACAGAGAAATTTGAATAGAAGGATTTGAAAGGAGAGCCAGTCGGACAGTTGTATCCCTTTGGGCAGTGGGAGAATATATTTATTTATTTACTCACTTTTACTTACTTCACTTACTCACTCATTCACTCACTCACTCACACA
>NC_083760.1:8423913-8531413 GCF_963514075.1 Conger conger | reverse complement strand
TCAGAGCAGATCTGAAGTGAAGATTTCATAGCAGACACAAATTATCAATGCAGTGGCAAGCATCCAGCCTCTCGTGTGAACTCGAAACTCCTCTCCCGTGCATGTTAATCACGCCATGAGGAAAGGGAGTGGAACGTCTGGCTCGTGCCCTGTTCGTAACCCGGAGCCAGCTCTCCCACACACTTAAAAGCCTGGCCCCGTCTTCACAGAACAAACAGACCCGCACAGCAAACCAACCGCACACTGCCGTCAACTAAACACACCAGCGCCCTTTTCTTACCGAGGTGAAACAATAATATCATAGGGAAACTCAATGAGATCATAAGAGCTGTATTCCAAAGCTTAGTGTTCTCAGGGCTGAAGTCGTGAAGTACAGCACACACTTCAGATTAATCTATGTAATTATGTGCTTGGGATGTTTTGCAAACACTTGCATTCGTGGTTATGTGCTTGAAGAAATGGAATAGTCTGCAATACACTGGAATAAAAATATAAGACCAAGATATTGCAACACTTTGGCAAATATATGTATAAATTATTGCCATTTTAAGACATTGCAATATACATTACACATTACAATATATTTCTGTATATTCGATTGAAGGGGTGTAGAGATATATGGAGTGTCGGGAGGTTACTGTATTTCCGTAATGAACAGTACTGACAAAATATTTTTAAAATCTACAGTATCTAAAAAAAAATCTTGTTGCAAATTGTATTAGAATTCCTGAGGTTTGAAAGAAAAACATTTAAACAGGATTAGCCATGAGTTGGCAGTTGGCCTTCGCCAGGCATCTCATTTCTGGAACATATTGCCTCTTAAATGTACATATGGATCTCAATACCCCTCCCCCCACAATCAATACGACACATGTACGTATCTGCAACCTGACCCGGGCTGGAAATCCAATACGCGACATTCATTATCAGGAACTGTGTGTGACAGCCCGGTGTGTTAATAATACGGCCAGTACCCTTCCCAGCCACTATCCGGGTCTCCGTTCTCCGTCGTCCGCTCTCGGCTCAATTAGCCGCTTTTCGTGCGTTGCTATTGATCTCTTCCGCCCGCCACCTGGCTCCTCTCCCCCCCCCCGTCCTCCTGGAAAGGAGGGGGGGGGGGGAGGAGGGGGGTGTTCCCGGTCCACTTTGGGGGATGAAATCGATAAGGGAGCGAGACTGGAAGTCTACAAAGCCGACAATGAGATGCACAGCATGCAGCCAGCGTAGAGAGGGGGGTGGGGGTGTGTGGGGGTGTGCTTTCACTTTCCCTGGGTGGGTGAACGGGTGGAGTGATGAGTGCGGATGTCGGTTGTCCAGAAGCGGGGGAGGTAAAAAGTCCAACCAGGACTCCCCTACACCTCCACCACCACCACCACCACCACCACCACCAAAAAAGGAAAAGTACCCCTTTTTCCAACTTCCACTTTCTCCACAAAAAAACCCGTCTTAATCCCTCTGAGCAGGCAGGCAAGAGGAATACGCTAACGTCAACAAGACGACAAAATACTACAGAGGAAAACAAAGAAAAAAAGATTGTATAAATTTGTGCTTCTTCTGTTTCGATTCATCATAGTTATTTCCCGTACGCAAAGTCACCGACGTGTTATTATTGTTTGTAATATTCTTATATAGATAAATGTGTGTACATGTACAATCCCATCCAAACTGTGTCTTCTCCTTCTGACCCCGCAGAGGCAAGCAAAAGCTTTGTCTCTGTTTCAGTTTAACTGTCCTTTTTTTAAAATTCCATTTCTTTCTTTACTCTCTCTTTCGTCGTTTCCGGATCACGGACCGTGTCTTAATCCGGGGGGCTCCTCGCTGTCCAGTTCTGGAGCGGGGGTGAGGTGAGGGGGGTGGGGAATTTGGGGTGGATCCCCCCCCTGCCCACCGCCCCTTGTTTCTGTCCGTCCTCTGGTCCGATAGCATCTTTGGTTAAGAGTGTTCGTCTGGAGCAGGTGAGGGGATACCGGGAGAAGGTGAGGATTATGGGAGGAAAAGGGAGAATGGAGAAAGGAAAAAGAGTGTGTGTGTGTGTGTGTGCGTGTGTGTGTGTGTGAGCGGGAGTGGGAGTAGGAGAAGGTGAGGATTGTTGGTTGGGAAGAGATAGTCAGGGTGTATGAGAATCAAAGTAAACTGACGTTGGGTGATAAAAAGGATTCGACAGACATGGCAAACAGCATAGAAGATGGATAGATAGATAGATGGAGAGATAGATAACAGAGAGGGACATGGGTATGGGGTCTATGGAGGACTACCACAATCTAGGGGAAGAACAGAGTGTAGGGGGGGGAAGGGCATGTTGTACACATTTCTGAAGCAAGAGAGAAAGGCAAATGGGGTTTGCGGGGAGTGAGAGAGCGAGAGAGAGAGAGAGAGAGAGCGCGAGAGCATTTTTTCTGGGCAGTGCCTGCCTCCGTAGACAGGGGGCGCTGTGTGTGCTCATCATCTGTAGAACAGCCGGAGGCAGAAGAGCAGGCAGGCCAGCAAGGCGTCCAGCTGCAGGGCGGGCCCTCCGGACAGCACTGCTGAAACGACACGGGGCATGGAGGTTAGACTGACACTTCCCTTCACCAATCAGAGAACAGAGAGCGAAGCAAATGTGCGCCGTGATTGGTGCAAGGCGCTGCCCATCACTGGCTGATGCAAAGAATTTGTGCACATTTTGGCAAAATGTTGTCATTAGTTACAGAGCACAGGAAATTCACATGCAAACCCCACGCAAAATTCTCCATTTTGTGGAGTCTGGCTCTCTAACCATTGATATTAATCTTGAGGACCACAGTCACACGCTGTGCTAACTGGCTATAGCTCCTCCATAACCCAAGATCAATCACCATCTCAGCATGAAGGCAATGAAATAATTACAGCAGCTGAGCATTTGCTCTCCCTCGAAAAGAGAAAAAAAAGCCCTGTAAAATGTCTGTGCACTTCACAAAAACACTTTTTTTTTTTGCTACAACAGCAATTACAATAAGATATTTATAAGTGTGGGATTTGCTTTTCACTTGAGTTACCCTAACCCTCCAGCTTACCATATTTTAAGAGTGTGCCATTTGCTTTGAAAATCGTACTGAATGGCCAGTTTTTTTACCATCGTTTGCTTAAACAGCATTGTCCCTGTAGAAACTGTAACTGAAGAGGCTTACATCCTAAGGCTGGGACCATCCAACTCTTCCTGTTTTGACTGACAACACTGTAAGCAATTCAAAATTCAGGACTTATTTTAGTGGGGGAGTCGAGGGAACGCACACCACATTAATAACCACCAGCACTTCCCAGACAGAAACAGAAGCAAAACAGAGGTCTACTATAACGGTCACACACAATAAGGTTCATGAAGTGACATTAACTAATGTAGTTAACATGAATTAATGATGGAATAATACACAAATTAAGCACATTAATTTTTATTTATTAGTTAATGTATTTGTTGACAACCAAATAACATATTTGTTACATGATATCTATACATTAGCAAACCAAAGGATAAACTTATAATTAGTTAACCATTAACAAATACATTAACTGACTTTTTCATTCCAATATAAATTGGCATCAGTTAAGGTACTTGATAACATGAATTCACGGTGTAAAAATACATTAACAGAGCTGTACAGGTTAACCTCTCAGTAGTAACTAGGAACAATAAAGTTGTTAATTAGTTGAAGACCACAGTCGTTAATGCCGATTCATGTAAAGTACATATAACATAAAACCACCTGTTTTCCTCTTTCACCGACGACACGCACAGGCTGAGGTGTGTACGCTCCACACTCCCACCAGCTCAACATTAGGCATGCAAGCTGCCTGCAAATGACTTAGATAAATAAAGAACAGATATTGTATTTAAAAGATCGATATGAATTTATGTTGGGGGTTTTTTCGGCTGGCAGAAAATCAATGTATTCATAATAAAGCTTTTTTTTTCCCCTTCCCTTTCAATACAAAAGCAAGTTAAGGGGCCGACATCCCATTTGTGATGTCTCTTTCAAGGGCCTTTCAAGGGGGCGGAAAGTTTCCAGAGGGGGGGAGGGAAGGAGGTGGGGGGCGGGGAGCGATGGCTTGTCCTCTCTCTCTGGTTCACAGCCCGCTTGGGGGATTCGTCGGAGGCGTTACCTGGATGCGTTACCTCGGGACTCCGTCGTCCGAAAAGCCGGCCCAAACCACGTGATGAAGTGACCCGGCACGGCGGCCTCAAAGCGAGGCACGTGCAACGGTGCCAGTGTGACCGGAGCGGAGGTCATCGATTAAGATAAATGTTTATACACGTTGGCTGAAGTAACAGACCTTGATGCGGGCATCAGTTTTGTGGCAGTTGCGCACAGAGGATCGGGGTTCGATTCCCGGTCCTGCCAAAGCTGAGGTTGGCCGGCTCACATGGAGCGGCCTGATTGGCTCGCCATTCCGAGGGTGGGGCAGAACTCAAGGGGGGGGGTCAGTGAGATACGCTGCATTCAACAGCACCCCGGGCGCCTCGGAATCACGGTCGTGAGGGGGACGACGCGGCTTAGAGAAGGCGTGTCGTTCTCAGGGTTACCTGATCCATCCGGGCTGCCGGGGGATGGGATGTATCCCCAGCTAACACAAGGCCAATTGGAATACATAGGGCACAATTGGCGAATAAACTGGGAGAAAATTGGAAAAATCTGAACATACACACCAACCCTGATGTGGGCAGCTAGTAGCCTCATAGCTATGATACTTGACTGGGACTTGGAAGGTTGGTGGTTCAAGCCCCAATGTTGCTACAGTAAGATCTCCACAGCTGCGCAGTCCAATCAACTGTAAGTTGCTTTGGATAACAGCGTCAGCTAGGTAACTGTAATGTAATGGATGTGTAACAGTACCTCAGGATCCCGCTGTCTGACAGCCAGCCTGATAAAGTAAACCACCAGCGGACGTGCAGCATCGCTAGCCTGCCTGCAGTGGAGCCCCTCGTCAGTCGCCGATTAAGATTTAAACTTTACTCACACCAACCCCAGTGGACGCCATGCGAAAGGGGTCGAGGGTTTTTACGGAGAGCGGGACCAGCCGTCTCTAATCACAGCCGCCGCTTCTTTTGCGCGAAACTCTCCGTGTAGCCGCGCGGAAACTCCGAGGGAGGCCGAGCGGGACGCGGCCCGCGGCTAAATCCGCGGAAACGACGCGGCTCGCTCGCCCGCATCTCGCCCTGAGGACAAGGAGCCGAATGGCCCCGAGAAACACTCCTCCGTCCGCGTCTGCCCCCAGGGCGTTTTCTCAGCTCCTTTTTCCATTCTGGTTTCTCAGGACGTTCAGTTTTTTTCCACACACCCCCCTGAAGCCCGGCCGCGGTGGCGTGTACAGCCGTACCCTCGCCACCGCCCCCGGAGCCTAACGGGGTCGTGCGGGTTCCTGCTCTCGACGTGTTCGCCGTGTTTCCGTTCCCCCCTCCTGACCGCCTCTGGCCTGGAGCGGGGAAGGAGAAGGTGGAGTAACGACCTGAAAAATACGGGCTCTAAGAACAGTGAAACCGACGCCGCTTCCCCTTCACAAAGGCCTGGACCCATCCATGGGGGATTAGGTTCAGACAGAGTAATGCAGTCTCATGTTTTTCTACCCTCCAACTCCAACTCCAGCTCCATGTAATCTCTATGAGGACACTGTGTACTTTCAACAACTCTCCCTCTCTTCTTTTTTTCTCTCTCTCTCTGTCTCTATGCTCTCTCTCTCTCTCTCTTTAGCTCTTTCTTCTCCTTTCCTGTCCTCCCTAATGCCCAGCTCTTCTGTTCTTCTTTCCAAGCTTGAGAGGGAAATGACAGAACGGCTGAGGGGCCTTTATGGTCGCGGAGCGGGGGGGGGAGCTGCTGAGTTGTTTACTGGAGACAGAGTGCTCTGTATCTGACTGGGTTGGGAGGGGTGGTTTTGGGTAGGAGGGGATGGGGGCTCAGCTTGTTTACAGAGCGCCGGGGCATGGCGAGAGAAGTGGAATCTGCATCGGGGACATTAGACAAAATGGATACACCTCCTCCCAAACAACACCCCTTCCCCCGAGAGACAGCCACTCTGAACGCACACCTGCTCCACCCAGGAGGAAAAAAAAAACGGAGTGTAGGAGCAGGAGGAGGAGGGGATGATGAGGAAGGGTGACGAAGAGGATGAATGAAGGAAGGAAGCAGGAAGTGAGGAAGGGCGCGGGCTCCTCAACAGGTTCCCCGCCGCCCTCGTCCCCCCCGTCTCCGGGCCCAGGTCCAGTCAGCGCCTGATTTATGAGCGTGAGCTTGTACACAGAACGTCAGAGGCAATCATCATTCATTTTAGGTAGGGGGGAGGGGGGGTGGGGGTGGGTGGTGAGGGTGTGGTGGTGGTGGGGGGGGGGGGGCACATCTGCACTCCGCGCTCAACCGACTGGGGGGCAGGCAATACATCAGCCGGGCACGCTCAGTAACTGCATCCTGGGAGAGGGGCTGAGGCAAAGGCTCATGGGAGCGCGGGCCACACACACATGCACACACACGCACACGCACACACACACACGCACCCGCACACACACACACACACATGCACACACACGCACCCGCACACGCACACACGCACACACGCACACACACACACAGATGCACACACTCACTCACACATGCACACACACACACAGACACACACACATACGCCTGCACACACGCATCCGCACACACACACACACACACACACACACACACACACACACACATATATCCACACACACACACACACACACACACACACACGCACACACAAGCCCAGCCCGCTCACACTGACGTCCTTCAGGCCTTCCGCTAACTTCGGTCCGCGGGGGAGGGCAGGAGCTTGGCTGACCCTTCGCTACAATTAATCTCAGTTGTTAATTTGTCCTGTTTTCCCCTCCACACCTATCTCGCTCTGCCAGGTGGCTCGTCGCGCTCGAACCGCGGCCGCACACGGGCGCCTCCACGCGCACTCCTCCGACGCAGAACCCGCACCGCTCCTCTGGCGGACAGGAACCGCGCGCGTGAAAGAACGCCGCAGCTGGTACGCCGAACATTTGGACAGAACGCGCGCTTGTTTGTGTTCTGAACTGGCGCCGCGCAGTCGGCGTTAAAGAGACAGGCCGGTAAATATGGCCGGCCGTTCTAAAAAAAACGATCGGGGATTACAATGGGTTTTAAAAGATATTTCTGAATATGCTACGTCAACCTAGCTCATTTTAACAGAGGATGATTTTTTATGACTCATATAAAATACACCTCTGTGTGTGTGTGTGTGTGTGTGTGTGAGAGAGAGAGAGACTTTAACCTCCCATTCTTCCCTGCAGCTAATGCTAAGGCATGATTAATAGTGTTTTTGTGTATTAGAATAATACGCTACGTATTAGCCACATTTCAGTGTCAGTGAGTCTGCACTGCGTCTGGCTGCAGTGTGTAGATTGGTGCTAAAGTGGTTTGATTAATCTTTGGCTGCTTTGAACTGGGAGTGCCGGACTGAATTCAATTAACACGTAGCGTTACACCCCGCGTCAAATTCAACCTGCCGCAGGCGAAAGGAACAAACTAGCGTCCTGAGAATGTTAATCGCGTGTGCGAGTAACTCATATTCCCCCCCGCACAAACGCCCCGCGTTGTGAACGACGCGAACGTTTACGACGACGTCGGTTCGCAGTTCGGTTTCGTGTGAGAAAAACAGACGTTATCAGGTATCATCACGGAGTAGGCGCTACAATTTAATGGGACGTCGAATACGTTTCTTCATGGCTGCCAGGTGCCAGGCTGACGACCGAGTGCTGTTTTATGGGCTTGTATATCGAGGTGGTGTCGGGAGAAGGTGCTCTTTCGAGGCGTTGCTTGACATTCAAAAGATGAAAAAAATACTCCAAGGCACTCTGAATCTTTAAAAATTAAAAGTCTTTATTAGCATGTGGCTTGTCACTCGAGACATTCTTGTCCTACCGTGACCTGCCATATAGCCAATAAAGGCTTTTAACTTTTAAAGAATACGAAGAGTGCCTCGGATTTTCTTCTTCTTCTTTTAAGTTTATTTTCACAATTTCATGAACTTTATTATAATTATTTTTTGCTGGTCTGTGACATACATTTTTATTTATTAACTGATCATTGCATTATGCAGTTATTGCCATCGGTGGATTATTGAAAACATACACTCAGTGAGCACTTTATTAGGTATTTATTGGACTGTTTTTTTTTTTCAACAGCTTCTGCTGCTGTAGCCTGTCCACTTGAAGGTTTGGCGCGTTGTGTTGTGTTCAGAGATGCTCTTCTGCATATCACTGTTGTAATGTGTGGTTATTCGCGTGAGAGTCACCTTCCTGTCATCTTTGACCAGTCTGGCCCTTCTCCTCTGACCTCTCTCATTAACAACACGTTTTTTCCCGCAGAACTTTTTGTTTTTCGCACCATTCTCTGCAAACTTTAGAGACTGTTGTGTGAGTGTTTCTGAGATACTCAAACCACCCTGTCTGGCACCAACAATCATTCCACTGTCAAAGTCACTTAGATCACATGCCATCTCCATTCTGACATTTGGTCTGAAAAACAGCCGAACCTCTTGACCACATCTGCATGCTTTTATGCATCTAATACTGATTAAATATTTGCATTAACAAGCCGGTTTACAGGCCTACCTAATAAAGTGGCCACTGAGTGTGCAAGTGACACTGGTGAGTGGCATTTAGCCAAGCAATTTCCCCAAAGTTTGACAAACTCGCCGGAGTCGTTAAAAAGCATTTTTAAGCTCTGTCCAAGCAGAAATTTGCGTTACACAGCACTTCTAAGGAACACAATAATGGAGCAAGGTTCACACCAACCGATATTACCTCCACCTGGGGCATGCAAAATGACATTAGGCCATTGGCATTCTGCTGCGTAATACCCATTCACAGAACCACGATTTCCACTCAAGATCTGCGGACCTGGAGGTTGGACATCTCACCACATACTGCTGCGCTGGCACCGCTCACAGAGTTGTTGTTCAACAAGGGTCAAAGGTCACAGTCCGCATTAACGAAGGCAACATGCCAAACGGCTTATCGAAATAAACCGCTGGCGGAGAGTGGAGGAACCAGAATGCATAAACTGTACACTGAGACCAAAACAACTCAAAATGAGGCACACAGCGCAGTCGAAACAATGAATAGCCAATGTTTCAAAACACCGAGGGAAGCCGTGGAGAAACTGACAACATATTATAACTCTGATGCACTCCAGAGAAACCTTTCTTTCAAACAGCGCACAAATTCCTCGGGGCTGCTACGATTTTCTGACCCCCAAGCGAGACTGCACACTTGAAAAAAAGTCCCTCTGGATTCCATAACAGGAACTGAACTTCCCAACACATCAACTACACATTATTTGCATGAGAGAACAGCATTGCTGGTGCCGGGTGAGTTCTGGGACGGATCTCTGAAATGGTTTCCGACTACAGTGCTGAAAGTAAAATGATACTTGTCTGTAATCTTTTATACAAGTATACACCAGGCATCTTCAAGCAACGGCAGACGATTCTGTTAAAAAATGTACCATGATTAAATTCAGTCACAAAGTCTATAACTTACATTTTCATTTAATTGAATCTGTTTTAATCTATTTCATTTTTCATTAACTAACCCCTGATGAAAACCACTTCAATTATTATGCATAGCCTGTTTCTTTTTTAGTTTTTTTGTGCAGATATAACCACACTTTTTATGTGTGTAGGTTACTTGGCCCAGATTAATTTTAAAGAAGGATACAGTATCTCTCTGAAATAAAGTGACAGTGTATGTATATTTTTGTTCTTCAAGCATCAAATTTTCCAACCTGAAAGTACAGCAATGTTCTATTTGGGTACAAATCATTATGTTTTCCAAGCAAAAAGGTACAAATGAATAACGTATATATTGCTGGCTAGGCTTACAATTGTATGTACCGATAGGGTACAAGCATTTTTACCTTTTTAGGCAGTTTTCTTACCTTTATTTCTGAGGGTGTAGAGGATAATGCTATGGTAAATATGGCACTGTCCGAGTTCTGCGGTTCTAATAATCATAATGAATGCAGCATACGGCAGCGTGGAAATACCGCTGCCATTCACTGTTAACTTTCTGCCGTGTCATTTCAGTTTTAGTGCGTGCTCCTGATTGGCCCAGACAGGTTTTGTAAGTGTCTGAGAATACTTTAGATTCTCACAGAAGTTTCTGACAAAGTCTCATGTAGGGTCGTCAACGTGAGCCAAGCTTGAAGCAAGAAATTATACATGGAGCGAAACGCTAAAGAAGCTTGTGCAGTGGCATGGCAACTGAATTTCACGGATTACTGGGAAGTAAGTGTATTGCAGGGATCATCAACTCTGGCCCTCGAATCCAAGTCCTACCTGCCATAACTACAGTAGCGCTACTGCTTGTCTTCACACCCGCCTCCCAGGTAAAGGGAGGGCGGAAAACCAGCAGTTCTCGGCCCTGGAGGACTGTAAGTTTCGGATCCCCGGTGTATTCCAATGTAATAAACACATTACTTTGCAGGTGAGAAAACTGTTTTGGAGACACCTCATCCAGCTCATTATTTTGAGAGGGAATGGGCCAGAATTTGCAGGTATTTAACCTGCTAGATTAGAAGCCAGGTGGAAATCAAGAAAGTGCAAATATTGTCACACTTATTTAGGAAACTTCAGTATGACTCCAAACCTCCAAAAATCCACATTTACTGTAGCTTAATATGAAACAAACATAAGTTGTAGAAATAGAGAGAATTAGAGGTATAAGTATATATTCATTTTGTTGAAAGGCTACAGTAATACAGTAATTCTTGGTTGGGTGAGTCCGTGTCTGTATTTACTCTACGCACACATGAAATGTGTATGCATGTTTCTGGCAGTGTGTGTGTGTGTGTGTGTGTGTGTGTGTGTCAGTGTCTGTGTGATCTGAGCAGTGTGCTTCTTTCTGTGTCAGTGTACCATGGTCTATATCTTGGGCACAAATGATCCATTATTCACCCCCCCCCCTCCCACCACACCACACATACCCACACACACCTAGCGCCAGTGGCACAAGGCTTCCTGTTTATACTGCGATGAATAATTCACTGTATGCTTTAGGATCCGTGCATTAACTCCCAGGGGCTTCGTTTAGCTTCTCAGATCAGGTGTCGGGAAGGTAATGGCTCTTTTTTAATATTTCATAATCCGCGCCTTTGTTTTCGTTCCGGTGTTGTCATGGATACTGGCGCACTGGCGCTCCCGGGGCAGCTTCCGCCCCGAAACCCCCCGGGGTCAATGAGCGCCGCGCTCGACCCACGCTCGTTATCTCAGCTCGTTATTTTACCCCCATGTTCCACCCTGTTATTCCACTCTGTAATTCCACCCTGATATTCCACCCTGTTATTTCACCCCGTTATTTCACCCTGTTATTCCACTCCGATATTCCACCCCGATATTCCACCCTGTTATTCCACTCTGTAATTCCACCCTGATATTCCACCTCTTTATTTCACCCTGTAATTCCACCCCGATATTCCACCCTGTTATTCCACCCCGATATTCCACCCTGTTATTTCACCCTGTTATTTCACCCCGTTATTTCACCCCATTATGTCACCCCGTTATGTCACCCTATTATGTCACCACGTTATGTCACCCCGTTATTTCACCCTGTTATTTCACCCTATTATGTCACCACGTTATGTCACCCCAGTTCACCCCACTATGTCACCCCATTATATCACCCTGGTTCACCCCATTATGTCACCCCGTTATTTCACCCCATTATGTCACCCCGTTATGTCACCCTGGTTCACCTCATTATGTCACCCCGTTATTTCACCCCATTATGTCACCCCGTTATGTCACCCCGTTATATCACCCTGGTTCACCCCATTGTGTCACCCCGTTATTTCACCCCATTATGTCACCCCGTTATGTCACCCTGGTTCACCCCATTATGTCACCCCGTTATTTCGCCCCGTTGTTTCACCCCGTTATGTCACCCCGTTGTTTCACCCCGTTATGTCACCCCGTTGTTTCGCCCCGTTACTTCACCTGGGTTAAACTCTGGCCCAGCCTCTCCCTGGATCCGCGTGGCGTGACGTGCGGACGCCAGTGACGGGCACATTAATCTGAGGGCCCGCTCCCTCGTTCCGCCCAATCAGTCACCTCACCTCCCGGGGGGGAGAGCCAGCCCGCGCTCCCCTCATCCGGAGTGGAGGCGAGAGCGAGAACATCAACCCCGCACTCTCACAAGTTAAGGGACGAACCGTGCCAAAAAAGGTAGAAATGCTTGTTGTTGGGGCAGTACCCTATCGGTGCATACTGTAGAACTGTTATATATAACAAATTTGTGCCCTTTTTGCTTGGAAACTGTACTAATTTGTACCCAAAGTGAACTTTACTGTACTTCGGGACAACTTTCATCAAACTTTGGGAAATTTGATCATTGAAGAGACAAAAAATGACCTCTACTGTCACTTTATTTCTGAGAGTGTACTCTTCCTCTCAGAGGAGGGGGGGGGGGGGGCATGAACGGGCAGTTGCTGTTGAGAGACATTTTATTAGCCAGGGACTGTGGGCAGTGGGAGGTGAAAACATGTCTGAGGCCAATGGACATGACAGTCCTGACCTCATAAAGCCCCGGACTTAGCAGGAACTGAGGGGCACATCTGGTAACCTCCTGGGCCCAGCTGCCATCACTGCCCCAACAACTGGCCTGTCCTCTCTTATAGGCACAGCCTCCAAACCTCCTTCTCTGTTCTTCTCATCTCTCTTCTTTGCTCACTCGCTCTTTTTCGCCCTCTGCTTTCCTCTTTTTTTCTGCCACCTTCCATCCCCTCTGTCCATCACCTTCACACTATCTAATTTCCAGTCTATTGTCTCATCCTCTCCTTCTCAATTCAATTTACGCCAGTTCAATTCAATACAATTCAATTCAACTCAACTCAACTCAACTCAACTCAACTCAACTCAATTCAACTCAACTCAACTCAATTCAACTCAACTCAATTCAACTCAATTCAATTAAATTCAATTCAATTCAATTCAATTCAATTCAATTCAATTCAATTCAATTCAATTCAATTCAATTCAATTCAATATGCTTTAGTGACATGTAAAAATTGCACAACTGTCTCGCAGAAGTTTGTTGGATGAGAAAAAAGGAACACGTTGACATTAAAAGAATCCCCCCCCTCTCTCTCTCTCTCTTTCTCTCTCTCTCTTTTTTTCTCTGTCTCTCTTTCTTTTCCCCCACTGTCACCCGACAGAGTTCTCCCGGCGTTCCCTGCAGCCGTGGGAAGAGGCGGCGTGACGCACCTTGGTTGGAGATGGATTTCTCCTGCTTGCACACGCCCTTGGTGACGGAGACGTCGTCGATGGCGATGTCGCCCTCGTACCCTCCGCCCCGCACGCCCTCGAACACCACCTGCGGGGAGGAGGGAAGAGAAACGTCACTGAACCCGCCCTCGTTCCCGTCACGAAACACGGCAGATTACGCACGAGGAAACGAGGGAAAACTTTTACCGACGGGCCCATGCCCGTGCCACACGTTCCTCCAACAGAATATGGGTGTCTGGAGCTCATTTAGTCAGTGAATAGGAAAATGTCCCTGTGTGATGGCACTGTAATCAGCTCGTCCACAACCTGTAATAAAGCCGTAAAACTCGGATATTCTGTGGCCAAACTAAGAGTTTGAAGGAGCGGATGAGTAAATTAATTAATTAAAATTATCTTCCATTCCTAAGTTGAAAAAAAAGGTGTCTCCAGTTGTCAGAGAAGTGTGGAGTCATGTGATTTGTGATTCACGTCTTGAATTATTCATGCTATCGAGGGAATGGTGGTTAATACATGTTGTAAAAGTGCAAGGTCATTTGTACACAGTAAAATGTCCAGTGTTATTTCAACTCTAACAGAGTGCATATGAGTCCAAGAGGGAACAAATTGCAATTGTTTCACTGGCTGTAAGATTGTTTTCAATATCTCTTTCCCTCTAGAGCACAACATTTGGAATCAGCATTGCCTGTTTGAATCGTTTGTTGCATAACTCCATGCTAATGGAAACAGGGCTAATGAATATACACGTTTTTACGTCCTCCTGCACAACAGTCCCGCTTTGATTGACAGGTTAATTACCCTGGTAACAGGGGCCTAAACCCCATTCCACAGAGCTAATCAAACAGTATCTGTATTCTACAGGAAAACACACACACACACCCACGCGCGCACACACACAAACAGCAAACTTTTCTATTTTTTCCAGATTTTCTCCTCAGAAAAGGGGCTAATATTGGTTTATTGGAACTGAAATGAGAAGCCAAGAAGAAGCAAATAGCTTGCAGATTCCTGCTTCTACATCAGTGAAAAAAAGCGAAAAAAATCTAGTACAGATATTTCAACAGGCACCCTCTCCACTGGCTTTAATGAAACACTGCCTGCCTGTCAGTTTCCACACCACTTCAGCCAGAAGGGCTATTAATTTCAGCTGGTATGCTGAACACTTAAGGGCTATATGGTTATATATCCACACCTCTAACCATCTATACGCATTTCACAATCAAGGACAGACTGCATTATGCCCACAAAAAAGTCATCAGCCTTCTTTCAACTCTCACCATGACTGTCTGAAAGCAAGGCTTCCTCCCAGGAATAAAGAGTATCTGAGTCTGTCTGTGTGTGTGTGTGTGTGTGTGTGTGTGTGTGTGTGTGTGTGCAAAATTTGCATGAATTAGCCTTTGCAGGGGGAATATGGATGGATCCCTCCATACCTCTGGGTGACATTGCTACCAATCTGGTCAAGCTGGTGATAAGCATAAGCTGGTCTAGCTGGGTATGAGCTGGTCAACCTGCTAGTGCTAGTAATTTGTCTGAGCTGGTAGTTGGTCAACCTGCTAGTCAACCAGCTAGTCAACCAGCTACCCGCAGTTTCGAAAAATAGCTTGAGCAGGTCAGACCACGTCAAGCTTGGAGCTGGTCTGAACTGGTCAACCGGCAAAACCACGTCGAGCTGGGAGCTGGTCTGAACTGGTCAAGCCGCTAAACCCTGTCGAGCTGGGAGCTGGTCTGAACTGGTCAACCGGCTAAACCACGTCGAGCTGGGAGCTAGTCTGAGCTGGTCAACCAGCTGCCAGCTGTTTCAAAACCTAGCTTGAGCTGTTTTTTGTCAGCAGGGAGTGCTGCCTGGCAGGGC
Organism: Conger conger; assembly: GCF_963514075.1. NCBI lineage: Eukaryota > Metazoa > Chordata > Actinopteri > Anguilliformes > Congridae > Conger > Conger conger. Next base: position 8,516,280 of record NC_083760.1, on the reverse strand, counting down.
TATCATCCACTATCTACGCCGACAGGATCAGGATTCGGTCCTGAACCACGGGGCCCATCCACGCTCGGAGGGAAAGACCCATCCAGTGCAGGGGAGCCGGTAATGGTCTGTGAACTTTTCAGCAGCCTTGCCTCTCCGCGAGAGAGCGGGACCCGGAGCCCAATACCGGCTTACCGTGGGGAAGGCAGTCTGGGAAAAGGGTCAGAGTGCACCCCCCGTTTCAGAAGAGCAGCCCACGAGAGCAGCCTCTGCCTTAATTATGCGCCAGAGAGACTTTGAAAAGCCCGTTCTTGTCAAGTGCTCTCTCTCGTTTAATCCCCCAAATGCCTTGGACAAAGCGATGTCTTTGAACAGGCAAAGAAACGGAGCCGAGTCTGAGACAGAAAGCAGGGGAGAGGGCGGCTAATAGACGTCCACACTGTTCTTGTTTGCAGTGCAGGTTAATTCAATTTGTCTGATGGTATTGTTTGTGTCGGGAGCACAGTGCTCTTCGGTAGAGTGCTAATTGGTACCTTGGACACACACACACGCACACACACACGTAAACACACACTCTCTCTCTCTCTCACACACACACACACACACAGTCATTAAGCCATCTTGCCACCCCATGCACACGGCCAGGCAATTACGCACACAGAAGCCGGACCCGGGGAAATCCGAAGGGACAGCGGATGTGGACGGACTGTGGTTTTTTTGGGAATTTATTTATTCCCTAACTTTGTTATTTTGGTCTGAATCCTGCACTCTAACGAAGGGATACTTTCGCAGACAGCCCTATCCTGAGCGGATTAAAGAGCTTATGTTCTTATGCACACAATTCATTTATACAACCGGATATTTACTGAGCCAATTCAGGTCAAGTGCCTCGCTCAAGGGCTTTCCTTCCCACCTGGGAATGGAACCTACAACTTCAGAGTTGCGAGCGCACTTGGCAAACTATGATGCCACGGTACGGTGTAGTATAACGGTTAGGGGTCAGCGTGATGTCAGAGACAGAGTCAGACACACATGCAAGGCCTGTATCAGTGCTGCTGGGATGTGCAGTCACATCCAGTTCAGAATATTCAGAAATGCAATTATGAAGTCCTTTTCAAGTGTGTGTGTGCGTGCATGTGCGTGTTTGTGTGCATGCATGGACTGTATGTGTGTGTATGCATGAATGAATGTGTGCATGACTAAATATAAGAGGTAAAGAAGATGCTGCAAGAAAGGAAAGTGAAAAAGGGAGTGATAGAGGGGGAGAGAGAGAGATGGGAGAGAGAGTGAGAGAGGGGGAGAGAGAGTGAGAGAGGGGGAGAGAGAGATGGGAGAGAGATGGGAGAGAGGGGGAGAGAGAGAGATGGGAGAGAGAGGGAGAGAGATGGGAGAGAGGGGGAGAGAGAGAGATGGGAGAGAGGGGGAGAGAGAGAGATGGGAGAGAGAGGGGGTGAGCAACAGAGAGAAAGATGGAGAGAAGAAGAGAAAGAGAGGGGGGAGCGAGAGAGAAAGAGAATGAGTGAGATATTTGAATTTGAGAGGGATAGATGGGAGAGTGAGATGGGAGAGAGAGATATGGGGGTGTGCAACATAGAGAAAGAGAGAGGGAGAGAGTGAGAGGGAGAGGGATAGGGGGGAGCGAGAGAGAATGAGCAAAAGATCTATACCAACTTGGGCAGAGACCGGCAGTGTGCAGAGAGGGGGAAAAAGGCCATTTTAAAGGGAATAATAATTAAGCGCAGTTAATTAGACTCCCCCCCCAGCCCAGACTGATACAGCGGTTCTTCATCTCTGCGCGGCTGCCCAAGCTTGTTGAGAGACACTGCAGTTCTGAGGGCTGGGCGTCGCAGTTATACAGGGGGGCTAAAACAGACATTTAAAACGCCGCATTTCATTGGAGCCTGTAACCTTTAATGGACGCATTGATTTCTTCCTCCCTGCTAAAAATCTGTGGAGGATGACTGCGGTGTCATGCCAACCAGGCTGCGCCGTGTTATAACAAGGGGCGCGTTACTTAACAAAAAACAGAACGCGAAAAAGCACGACATCATTGTTCCGTAGGTCAAAAGGGAACAGAATATATAATTAGAGTGGGGGCTCTTGAGTTCTTCTCCGCTGATTGAGAGCAATTGGCCGTGAAACACAAAATAATGTACGAATAACAATTTCTTTCTGCAGGCAATCCGCTGAGAAATCCTAGGATACAAACCCGAAAAGAAAACAGACTAGATCAAGACGTTCTGCAGGTCACTTAGAAAAACAGCTTTAACTGACATTCAAACAGTGATGTATGAATTTAGGAAATGTGTAAAAACATTTTTTAATTTGAATAATTATAGCTTTGGGATTTAGGATAATACTAGCAATTTTGCTAATACCTTATCTTATGAAGCATGCAAAACGATGTTTGTAAAGATGACTAATGAATGAATAAAACTGTGCCTGAAGACCTCCCAACCATACAATAAAAAGCATGAACTTTACTAGCTTTGTTACCCACAGACCACACAGTATTAGAAAACTGATGGGCATATACTGTAGCTATAATAATAATAATAATAATAATAATAATAATAATAATAATTACATTTAATACATTACATTACATTACTGGCATTTGGCAGATGCTCTTATCCAGAGCGATGTACAGTTGATTAGACTAAGAAGGAGACAAACGTCCCCTGGAGCAATGCAGGGTTAAGGGCCTTACTCAAGGGCCCAATGGCTGTGCGGATCTTATTGTGGCTACAGCGGGATTAGAAGCACTGAGCTTGCAGGTCCTAGTCATTTACCATAAGCACTACCCTACAGGCCGCTCATTATTATTATTTATTATTATTATTATTATTATTATTATTATTTAATTTGCCCCACTTTCCTGCTTCTGTGCCCTTCACCATGTCAGAATGAGAAACACACAGCTTAGACTCTGTATCACAGAACACTAGAGCACTATCAATAGATCTGATATCTATAAGTCACTTGTAAAAGAAAAAAAAAAAAAAATTAAATTACAGGCTACCACCACTTAAACTCAGATTCACCTTTCAGTGCCATTCGCATTGCCTTTTACCTTAAAACCCAGCATCCATATGTACTAAACGGTGAACTGGTAATGGTATGGTTTCTGCTAAATGTCCCTTATAACAATGTATTTGATTTTGCTGATTTGCATACCTGGTAAGACTGCTCAGAACAAAGCATGTGGCTTTTCTCCTCTTGTGAATACACTGTGATGTCTTTGTCTTTTTTCCATTGTACGACTAAATGACTATGTGAGGAAAAAAAGACAAAAAACAGCACATTCCTATAGATCTAACAGACAGGGGCATACCCATATCACCAAACTCTTAAAAAACTAAAAAGAAAAAGAATCAATAAACAAAAGAACAGACTTTCCCTTTGATGGGCTAAGTTGTTCAGGGTTTTAGCACATACTCCATGACTGCTTTTTCTCAATTATTTTGGCAAAAAAGGTATTCTAAAATGGTTCAGCAGTCATAGCTTTTTGCGCACTTATGCCCACACCCATTTTTATTTATTTATTACCATTTCTTACTTTTTTGTTTACTTTGATACTGGCGTATACTGACAGCCATGGCATCTGTTATACGTGCAGACGTAGCAGCGCATGCAGTAGGCAGTGTGACTCAACTCCACGTACTGCGGGCCGCAGTGTGTGCAGACTTCATTACATTACATTATTGGCATTTGGCAGACGCTCTTATCCAGAGCAACGTACAGTTGATTAGACTAAGCAGGAGTCAATCCTCCCCTGGAGCAATGCAGGGTTAGGGGCCTTGCTCAAGGGCCCAACGGCTGTGCAGATTGTGGCTACACCGGGATTAGAACCACCGACCTTGCGGGTCCCAGTCCTTTACCTTAACCACTACGCTACAGGCCGCTTCAACCGGTGCGGTACACCACCTGATTTCACAAACCCGTTTATTATCTGAGTCGAGCAGGTGAAATTATTTGTGAAATCAGGCGGTGTTGAAGCATGGTAGAAGCGAATACCAGCAGACACTGCGGCCCGCAGGACGTGGAGTTGAGTAACGCTGGATTAGGGTGTGGCACATACCGCAGTCGTGGAAGACAGAAATACGGCAAGTGTCGTTGCGGGTAACACACGCACAGTAAGGCGCTCAGTTTGAATTCAACACTTACAGTGTCTACGGGGGATAGAAATGTCATCTATGAGAATAAAATGTTCTCCCAGTTTTGAATTAACAGTAAACACATTGCCGTGTGGGAAATCAAAGCTGATATGAAGAATGTCTTTCTATTTTTCAACAGGCAGGGTTTAGCATCGGCTCAGACTGTTTAATTTAAAGTTTTACAACCCACTGCTAATATTCAAGGCTTTTTTTTTTTTTTTTAGAAGTACACTTTAATCAAAGTTTTCAAACCTGGTCTTCATGCAGTGATTACCTTTAAAACCGCAGCACTTTGTAATAAACAAGAGTTGTGGTCTTTTTACATACAAGGAAAGAAGGCACAAAACTTAGTTATGAATATAAGACAAAGCTCCCTAGGGGAAATTCATTACTTTTTTATTATGTTTTAAAAACTTATCGGCCCTCTTTTTTTGACTAATAAAAAATATTTATTTATCCAATATTTATTGTTTGTAATTCATATTTGTTTAAGCATTACAAAGAAACTAAGTTAACTGCTAACAGTGACTTGCATTGTCTGTTTCTAACTGCTAACAGTGACTTGCATTGTCTATTTCTAAATGCTACCAGTGACTTGCATTGTCTGTTTCTAACCACGAGCATTGACTTGCATTGTCTGTTTCTAACAGCTAGCATTGACTTGCATTGCTTTATGAGGAAATTCCACAGGCAATCCTCAAAGTGGGTATGATTGAATTTTTCTGCAGCCTGAGAAAAAAGCAGGGGGACTCCATGCCCGCTTAAGGCAATCGATAGAGAAATAGATAAATAAAATGGCCGCCAAGATTGAGAACAACACCATCACAGTTCTGTAACTCCCTTTGTCAGAAGAAAGCGGCTCAGTCATTAACATTGATTGGTTCCAAAAAAAAAAAGAAAAGGAGAAAAAAACGCTTTGACCTAAAATGAAGAGGACGAGTAGGAGGAGTCTCTGCCCCTTCTCCTGACTAATTCCACTGTAACGTGACCCTGGACTGTGTCTGATGTGGCTAGAGAGATTGTTTGTAAAATATCAATACGAGGCCCCGCTGTGACGGAATTCATATCAAAGCTTTGTTTTCGGTGTTTAATGCATGTCTCTGTCAGTGCTTCCCCGGAGCTACAGTGGAGGAGGGTGATGATGAAATGAGTCCAGTGAACATTTCTTTGAGGTGACATAGACATCTGTACAGTCGGTGTTATTTGATGTACAGCCACATACAGTACATGCTGGGTTATGCCTACACTACCCTCATCTGGCAAGCGTCGGGGTCCTTTTTTCTATTTGCCAGGATATTCATGTACTGTGTGAAAAAACATGTTCATGACAATACATAAATGGACTGCGGGAACCCTCTCAGATATCAAAACACAATGCAATATAGTGTAAATATGTGAAATATTTTGAGCACACGTTGATAAATATGACACAACATTACATCAGACTACGACGGTATTTGATCTATTTGACCACATTTGCTCATGACAACACATAAATAAACTGTCCAAAGTACTGCTGTGGGGATATTAATTTCGCCCATTTGGAAAATTACTTTTTCTCTTTGGCCTATATACACTATGTATCAATTCTGCCAAATAAAATGGGAAAAACTGCAAAAAATGTTATGAGTGAATGTCAAACAAAACATGGATAGACCACTGTAAGTTTAATAAGGTGTCATATGATCTATGTCATCACGATCGCTATTCTAAGACTGCTACCTGGAGTGTCCCAGGCAGGTGAGGCTTTGAGGCCGGTGCATATGAGACACATATGGAACTGGAATATTCAAAAATATATTGAAACATATACAATCAACATATTCCAACAGTACATTCAGAACTATATATTATTGCTGCTTTTAGATATTGCAATGTATCACACTGTTGCGTAATAAATATATGTATGCGTATAATTTCAGTCCACATATTTACATCGTATTTCAGCATATTTTATTCGGTGAGGGTGGGAGGTGTTGAGGAGATGAGGGCACAGCGCGCTGATTTGTGGGCCGTCAGAGTGCCACCGTGGGGCTCAGATCTCCAGCCCGTCGGCACAGTAAAAGTGGGCATCAATATTTGATGAGCCTTGAAAAGGAATCTGTGCTCCATTAATGAGCACTTCAAATTGGACAGGAGATTAGGCTGAGTTTTCTTCTTCTATATTAACTTGATTATTTCTATTCATTAACAAAAGGAGGATCAAATCCAGTTATACCAAAGAGGGCTACTACTGCAACTGTGCTCTCTCTCTCTCTCTCTCGCTCTCTCTTTTATTCCCTCACCATGTCCTTTCTCTCTTTCTCTCTCCCACTCCCTCTCTATCTCCCAGTGTCTCTCTCTCTCCCTCTCTCTTCCACTCTCTGGCTCTCTCACTCTCTGCCTCTCCCACACTGCATCTCTACCCGTTGCTTTCTCTTTCCCTCTCAGTCTCTCTATCGCTCACTCTTCCACTCTCTGTCACTGTCTCTCTCTCACCTATTCTTCTGGGTGTTGTAGAGCTGTTGTACAGATGTGCGTTTCCCCTGGGGCTAAAAAGCAGTTATTCATTATTATTTGAAATAACGATGGCATTTACAATTTGCAGTCCTCCAATATTTTAAGACTGGAGTAAAAAAACTAGAAAAAAAAACAAAAAACAACCAAACGTTGTGGCATTATAAAGACAGGTGTTAAACCCACAATAAATTCAGGGCACTTAGCTGAATTACTGTCTGCCATAATGTCCTGCCCTGCAGGACAGACTGCAGCAGTAGCACCCTTTAGACCTTTCCTCCCAAGGAGCTGACATGAAAAGAGGGCCTTGGTTAGGACTCAGACGGGAGACCTCTTGGGGAAACCAGTTTCTGTGGCAGGGCTGCAATGGTGTTAGTGGGCCTGTAAGAAGCCTTCTTCCTCACAGGCCTTCTATACATGCAGAATGCACCAATGCAGTGATGGGGACACTGTGCTGTTTGTGTCCTCACAAGAATGGAGTGTTCTGCGATATAGTGTACCTTATGTGGTCTTTTTTTTTCTTCTTTTTTTTAAACATAATGCTAAATATATTTCAGAGCAGTGTGTTATTTTCACAATATATACTGCACAATCCAAAAGTGGCAACCATTTGCACAGGTCTGATTGTCCATTGTGACATCAATCTGCGACAGCAGATATAACCCCCAGTGATTGGTCATTGATATGGGTCTACCAATATGATTGGTCGTTGTGATGGCCCTACCAATATGATTGGTCATTGTGATGGCCCTAACAATATGATTGGTCATTGTTTGGCTACACAAAAGGCAAAAATAGGGGCATATACAGTGCATGAGTATATAAGGAAATTCATCAGTGGAACAGCATGTCACAAGCCATAATGAACTAATTAAATGTCGACCTCCTGCATGTTTTCATAGGCGAGTTCAGAGTGCAATGCCACATGTATCTATTAAGAATTCCTTAGATAATTTGCTTCTTAATTAGAAATTGCTAATTAAGTCATATATTTTGAATTAATGATTATGGAAGCAACATATTATTGAGTTACGGTTAATGGCGTGAACTTTACAATTCTGATATGGCAATCTTCAATCCAATTAGTAAATTTCTATGTGCAAACTCAGATTAAGGACAGGACCATCCCATCTGGAGCAATGTGGGGTTAAAGGCCTCGCTCAAAGGCCCAAGAAGCTGTGCAGATGTTATTGTGGCTAAGCTGGAGCTTGAACCACCAGCTTTCCGGATCCCAGTGAAGCACCTTAGCCACTAGGCCACAGGCTGCCCGAAGCCCTGTTGTTCCACACAACACTCTGAAGGAAGGAAGCTGAGTGCTCAAACTTGTGAGGCTCCACGTCCTCTCAGGTCTTCAACCTTGACCGCCACTGGCCAATCCCCTGAGGCCTGGCCGATCTGTCCAATCCACACACAGACCGCCACTGCTGATAATTGGCTATCAAATGACACAGAGTTGGCATAACTGAAGCCCAAACTGGCTGCAGAAGAGCTGGGAACAAGCTATGGATGGGTCCACACCATTGCAGCACTTCATTTTAAACCAAGCGTGGCAACCTGCAGCATAGTGGTTTATTTTTCTATTTTAGAGACTTTTGATTTTTGTATTTAATTAAAAAAAGTAACATATTACTGTAAGCAATTGACTAATTTTTACATAAAAACTTGATCAAGGCTGTCTGAGATCAGAAGCAAAGAGCCAACCAAAGTCTGCAGAAGAACGGTGGCAAGTTCTCCAACATGCTTGGAACAACCTCCCTGCTGATTCTTATAGAACTGCAGGACAGCGTTGGCTATCTCAGAGAAGTGATGCAGTTTTAACGCCATAGGGTGGTCACGAAAAATATTCATTTGATTCAGTTTTGAACTATTCTGCCAAATTACTAAAATGTCACGTAAAATGTATAGTACGTTTATTTAGGACCTTTCATTGAATTATTTTGTAAAGAATCTCATCTGTACAGAATGTTATACAAGTGCCTAAGACTTTTGCACAGTACTGTACATGATTGGGACCCGCTTGTTCGGTGGTTCTAATCCCAGTGTAGCCACAATAAAATACACACAGCTGTTGGGTCCTTGAGCAAGAACCTTAACCCCACATTGCTCTGGGGATTGTCTCCTGCTAAGTCTAATCACCTGTATGTCAGCCAAATAGCGTGTAATGTAACTGGCACTGTAGCAGAGGGACAAAAAAAGAGACAGTTTTTAAACTGTCAAAATTCTTTGTTTGTATCTGTAATGAAAAATCAGCAATTCCTTTTATTCCGCGTGCCTTGATCTATCCTGTCTTGGTGTAACACTGGGGACACTAAGCAATATATAATAACTTTGCTGAGCACGCCGTAATTGGTAATGCTGTTGGACACAAACATGTAACTGGATACAACAGAACAGACAAGTAATGTAATATAATGTCATTTTGCGGAAAAAAAAGAAATAGAGTTTGTGGCTGTCACCCTGAGTGAGTTTTCACAGTTTGTCTGCTGAAATAAATTAATAACCGGCTGAACAGAAAGCAAAAGCCGCTCGTTCCAGTGAAACTGTAATTTCACGTTTTATGATTTCTGCTGCATGTTGAGACTGGGTTGCCTTCACATACAGAGCAGTTATATACTTAAATATATGGCGGAAATGTTTTGTGTAATTGTGTAATATAAGTATGAAATACATCAGCTAACAACATTCATTTGATTTGATTCATTTGAGTCATTAGCCACTTATTCCAAGTTGTGGGCTGGGCAGGTGTCGTTTCACACAAAGTGAATCGGGTTTGATACCCGGACCGATAAGCCTTTTGGTCCAGACGTACTACTGGGGAACAGCACAACCCCTGATCCAGGTGCAGAAAGTACAAGTCCTCCACAGCATGGAGTTCCAGTCACCTGCATTTACTAATTAGCACAGTTCTCCAGCCAGGAGGAAGGGCTTATTAGCCAAATCAACCAGCTGGTCTCTTACTTTCCAACCCCTGGACGTTCTACCTCTGCCAAAGTGTGGCAGAGGTAGAACGATACTTCAAGCGAGAAGACCCCAAGTGGGCTTAGAAAGAACGCTGTGCCCCTCATCGCACTGTGACAGTTGGGCGAACTTTGCTTAGTTTGCTCAAGAAGTTAACTCCGATGGCCTGGCACTGCAGTGGAGTTTTTCTTTTTAAAACAGCTCTTGGAGTTACTGGAGAGCATCGGGAAGACACTAGGGATGCCACACAGACAGGAAAAATGTGTAGGGAAGGGCCAAGATGGTGGGCGAGCACTATAAACATGGAGAAAAGATTGGATTTAATCACCTGATGTTTATTATTCCGACACATTCATCCTCACAAAACCACTTTAACCTTCGGTAAACACTTTTTTGGTGATTTATCGGTCTGAGTTTTCCCCCTAATTTAGTTCTTCCAATATCTCGCTCCACCTAAATATTTAATGGGTGCGGGACGCAGCAGTCTATAACTAACGCTACCGTCCGTTAAATTATGGTGTGGCGCAGGAATGACCTTTACACCAGGCTATTAGTGTTTAATGGTGAGATAACATTGTGCTCTCTTTGCCCACTATTCTGAAGGATCATCCCGTCCACCAGCACCTCTGCTCATTCATCACTGTTATCGTAGGGAACATACTGGTCAAATATATAACATGGACACAAACACACACACCAACATGCAGCATACACAAGGGACGAACTGATACACAAGCATAAAAAGACAAATCCACACACACAGGTACACACACACACACACACACACACACACATACACACTTGGACTTCCCTTATACTTATGCCCACAAGCTAAAACACACACACCGGCTTTCTTGTTTTAGTCATTGTGAAGAATTCAGCAGAATTCTAATGCTTGGGTTCACAAATGCAACCCCAGTGAGTTCTCTCTCTGGGTCTGATACCAGCCAGTCTAGGAGGCTCTCCCTCCACTGCCACATTAGCATCAATGTCAGAACCCAGGGGACACATTGGCCCTACAGTGTGACCTATGGGGTCACCCACGACTCCACAGTGTGACCTCTAAGGTTTTCTATGACCCCACAATGAGACCTCCAACCTACAACCCCACAGTGTGACCTCTGATGTCATCCACGACCCAACAGTATGACCTCTGTGGTCGCCCACGACCTCACAATGTGCCCTCTAACCTACGACCCCACAGTGTGACCTCTGAGGTCGCCCACGCCCCCCTGCTGCTCTGAGTGAAGCGGTACCTGGAAGGGCCCGATGGGGGTAACGGGCACTCTGGCCAGCCTCCACTGGGGGCCCTGGTTCCCAGAGACGGCCCACACCGGAGTGTCCAACATGGCGATGCTCTTCACCCTCAGAAGAACGTTCAGAGAGCCTGAGAGGAGATGGAGAGAGAGAGAGTGAGTGTGAGAGAGAAGGATAGAGGGAGAGTCTCTGACTTTTGATGGTCCTGTATTGAAACACAAAAACTCCAACATTGCCTTAAAACCTACCCCAACCCCCTATTTACAACCCACCACAGTCTCTAGACTTTGCAGAGAATGGTGCGAAAAACAAAAAACAACCAGTCAGAAACATGTTGTTAATGAGAGACGTCAGAGGAGAAGGGCCAGACTAGTTGAAGCTGACAGGAAGGTGACAGTAACGCAAATAACCAGACATTACAACAGTGGTATGCAGAAGAGTATCTCTGAACGCAAAACCCGTCAAACCTCTAAGTGGATGGGCTACAGCAGCAGAAGTATAAAATAAGTGTAATAAATACCTAATAAAGTGCTGAGTGTATGTATGTTTCTTGTTTGCTTTGGCAATATTTATGATGTGTGTTTCCTGCCAATAAAGCACAATGAATTGAAAACAAATCGAGAGAGAGAGAGAGAGAGAAAGAGAAAGAGTACAAGAGAGAATAGGGGTGAGAAAATCAGGGAAAGAAAGTTACAGGGAGAAAGATAGAGGAAAATAAGGTAAAGAGATAGAGAGAATAAGGAGGAAATAGACGAGAGAAAGAGAGAGAACGAGGGAGAGAGAGAGAGACAGAGTGAGTCACTGTCAGTGTGAGTACTACAGTCTTCAGAGCAGACCCTTCAACTTGTCCTTCACATTTCACTCCATGTAACGCAGCATACTGGCATTAAAATTACATTTGGGTTACTGGCGTTCAGAAGCACCTGTCAGAAGAGTGCGTTTGTGTTAGTGTGCGTTTGTGTGGTTTCGCTGCCCACTGGCTGTGGCTGGCTTTGATGAAAGAAATCAATTCTGCGGCGAGAGAGACATCGGCCTGTGACTAATGCATAACAATGTTGTTTGTCTTTGCGGTGAGTGGAGGCCGGTGTGTAATAAAGTTAGGATATCTGAACGGAGAAAGCCGAGGCAAGTGCTTTCTACTGAGAGGAAAAAGAGCAGACGCCACAAATCACAACTTATAGACAGCACCGCGTACCAAGAGTAAAAGCATATAGTCCAGGTGTGTCCCTGGAGCCCAACTCTTAATCTCTGCTCATTCATATTCATAATTACATTATATAAATAATGCAGAAATAGGCACCATTAGTCACCAAATTACCATTTGCTCACAGGTTCTCAGGTCGATCAAGTGACCCATAATGGCTTTATAACTATTATGTTATTATACTGCTTTATTACGCCATATAGCCTGTAGTGTGGAGTATACACAGTAGTACACACTGGATAGCGACAGAAAGCAACCCCGATCAGTTACGGGTTTAAAATAGGGTCTTATTCCCCATTGGCTCACTCAGGAGCAGTTTTCCTGGCTGGTCAGGTGTGTGCAATCTGCCTGGGCCAGCTGTGCCATGCTGTGGCACACTGACTGTGCAGCTCAGCTGGGTTCCTCCGCTACAGAGAGGAGAGAGGCAGCAGCTGGCTACGTGTGTCGCTCGCACCCCCCCCCCCAAATAAATCCAGGCCATCGCAGAGCTGGGACAACCCTCCAGTTACGGTTTTCTGTGGCCAAAATGGAGGACGGGAAACGGTCCTTCAGTGAAATGCGGTTTGAAAAGAATTGCAACTCACTTGTAGGACGACTGAAGACAACAGCAATTGTTTTTTAATGGAAAACAAAAAATACTGAAAACTACAATTGCACGCGGTGCTATAATACATTTTCTAATACGAGGGACCTTTCAGAAAAGCAATGAAACATCGTCCCTCCAAGCGAGCATGATGAGCAAAAATGGGTCTGGCTCATTGACTAAATGGCCTGAACCTCTGATCTGGACTAAGCGGTCTGGATGGATGGGTGGATGGATGGATGAATGGACAGATGGAAGGATGGATGAGTTTGGACTCAACATGAGAAAAGTGCAGCTACGCGTGGCTGTATGGAATGACGACAGGTCAAAACACAGGAGTGACACGGTGAAGTTTTGACAGTTTGCTCATGACCATCTGGTGCTTCAGTGACTGTTTTCCTATGATACACGCAACAATACGGCCACACACCCACCCACACACATCACACATTATGCTGCCGGTCGACCCCCAGCCCACAGATACCCAGCCTGAACCTGACTGAAGGCAACATGTACTACCATACAACTCAGACATGAGAGAGTCTGAGGCACTGTCTTACCGTAAGTCATCGTGTTCAGAGGAAGCCCCCACCCCCGCCACCCCTCTCTGTTCCCCCTTTCACTGCTTCCTTCATCTTTACCATACAGCAGTTCATTCCGACTGACCTAACTTAGCGAAACCAGGCCACTATGTTTACATTGAACTCACTGTATCAGAGATACGTAACCTAGCAACACTTCAGAAGCACTCGGCCCTGTCGTGAGAATGCCAGAATAAAAACCGCATAGTTCTTTAAGTTTTTAATTATTATTTTTAAACGTGTTGATAAAACTGTGATACAATTGCAGTAATACACTGAAAGTCTCAATTTACCATGAGATATTGTATTATTGCAGAACTAACTGAATATCAGATTAATTAATTCACATGGAGGCTTTGCATTTCCACGGGAAAGAAAGGATTCCCGGTTGACATCCATACCACCGCGGCAGTCAGCGCTTGAGTGACAGCATTGAAGTATCGCTTAAACTCCTGCCCTCAGGCGCGGAAACTGAAACGCCGGGATAATAGAATAAGGAGGCTAGTGTCACCACCTTTCGCACATGAACTCAATCACAGGAGCTCCACCAATCACAGCACACTGTTACAAACAATAGGACCATGCCAACAGTGATCGGTGGATGCCTACTTCACATCACGTAACATAACGACAAAACATAATGACCAGTACAGGCCATTTAGCCCAGTACTGCTCGCTTTTCCTTCCACTAAAGGGTACCTACTGCTTAGTTTGCCTAAAAGATAAATAGTATCTAGCACCGAATCAAGCCTGGTCTTCAAAACCCCCAGTGTTTCTGCCTCCACTACTTGTCCTGGCAAGCTATTCCACACATTGACCTCTTGCCGTGTGAAAAAATGCTTCCTAATGTCTGTGCGGAATTCATCCTTTGCTAATTTCCGATTTCCTGGTATCGAGGCAGCATTTATATTTGATGTACTGCCTCGGTAGCAACAGGGACCCTAGAAGCAGAGCCAGAAATAAACCACCAATCGCCATCACTGTTCTACTGTTCCTTTTCACAAACCTACTCCCTAATTAGTGGGACATCTATCTGGTTTACGCGTGAAAGTAACATCAAAGTCCTATCCATCCCTGGTGAAACTGTAATTCCAGTATGGCCATGGGGGTCATATTCATGAAGATCCCTGGTGTTAAAAAAGCTTCAAAGTATCAGATTAATATAACAGGGTATTTGTGGAACCAATGTACTTTATAAATATACACATACACTCAGTGAGCACTTTATTAGGTATTTATTAGACTTATTTTTTAGACATTGGTGTACAGGTCTACCTAATAAAGTGCTCACTGAGTGTATATTCAAACAACCAACCCTATCCATGTTTGACATGCATGTCAGTACAGGAATTCACAGGCGATACATGCCTTTTCTAGAAGTAACACAAATCACATTTTCACAACACACTGCTGTAAGCAGCTCAAAGCATCTTTATGGATTGACACTACTACAGTAGGCAAGAATTAATTTTAAGGTGTAAGACTATTCTCAAGTTTCACTCCAAGAATATGTTAGGAGATCAACCCTTGACTCAGTTTTGAACTTGTGATGTCATGCCCATGCAAATAGATGATGAAGTGCATATATGAAACAGCTGGTTGACCAGTTCAGACCAGCTCCCAACTCAATATGGTTTAACCAGCTCAAGCTATGTTTTGAAACAGCTGATTGACCAGCTACCAGCTCAGACAAGCCACAAGCACTAGCTGGTTGACCCAGCTTTATGACCAGCTCAATTGCTCAGCTGGCATAGCTGGATTTTCCAGCAGGGAGGATTCAGATCTCATTGAACGGAACCCCCGTAATGGGCAGCCCGAACGAAACCCCTTTGGACCCAGCGAGTTACAATCTCAGGACAGGTTGAACACACATAAAATTAATTCTTCAAAAGCCCCCGGTCCTGTTGGATTTGCCGTGTTTGAAAGGGTCTTTTTATCCACAGAAACGCTTCGGCTCAGGCAAGCACGACGCCCACGGCGAGTTCAAACAAACAAATCCCTCTCAGTCATTTCAAACGCAACTGACGCTAGCTACGGCTAATCTATGCGTTGTTTTTCTTTCTTTCTTTTTTTACCGATTGAAGCAAAGAAAAAAAAAAAGAGCCTCTTAATCGTGGCTCAGATACCACAAGCACGTTTTAACAGAGGCGGATTGGAGGGCTGATGACTTCCTGGTTCAGGAGGAAAGGATAATGGGGCCATTAATAACTTAATAAACAGGAGATTGGGTACGGGCTATTATTAGGAGCTAGCAAATTGCTCTGCAGTCAATATTAAGATGAGTGATACCCTCCTTATTATAGAGCTTTACGAGTGCGGCTTCTGTAAACAGTGTGTGGGGAATTGCCACCGCTCTCCGCGCAATCAAGGTAATGTAGCCCCAGATGAAAGAGGGAGAGAAAGGAAAACAAATGAGCAAGGGATCACAAATCAAATCATCAAATTAAAATGTATTTATGTAGCGCGTTTTGAAAAAAAACATTTGTCACAATTCGCTTCAGTTGCACAGGCAGCAGGCCCGACTAAGGTCACAACGAACGCGGGACCAGCCTGACGGTGGCAAGGAGGAACTCCCTCGGTGGCAAAGAAGAAATCTTACTGGTACTGGTTTTTATTTCTTTACTAAGTTAACCTTTACTTAACCAGGGGGTCCCTTCAGAGAAAGTCTCTTTTTCAGGAGAGACCAGGCCAGGACAGCATCCCGCATAAGAAACAATCCATAATAAATCACACTATTTACAGAGGCTTAGGGGACTAAACAGGACTCGTTTTTATTTCGTTACTAAGTTAACCTTTACTTAACCAGGGGGTCCCTTCAGAGAAAGTCTCTTTTTCAGGAGGGACCAGGCCAGGACAGCAGCCCGCATAAGGAAAGTACAATCCATAATAAATCACACTATTCACAGAGGCTTAGGGGAGGAAGCAGCCTCAATGGGGAAGCTCATTCCCCTGCAGCTGGTTCGGGGTAAGCGGATAAGGTAGCGAGTAGGAGCACTAAGGGAACCAGAGTGGAACGGTAAATCACTGGACTGCGTCTTAATCTTATCGTGGGTGAGCCTCTGTTGTTGGAGCCGCTGCTATTACTGCTACTTCTATTGCTACGACTGCTACTGCTGCTATTACCACTGTTACTACTGCTACTGCTACTGCTACTACTACTACTGCCACTGCTACTGCTACTGCTACTGTTGCTATTGCTGCTGCTGCTACTACTGCTGCTGCTGGTACAGCTACTACTGCTACTACTGCTGCTGCTGCTACTGCTACTATTACCACTATTACCACTGCTACTGCTACTGCTACTATTACCACTATTACCACTGCTACTGCTGCTGCTACTGCTACTGCTATTACTGCTACTTCTATTGCTACGACTGCTACTGCTGCTGCTGCTACTGCTACTATTACCACTATTACCACTGTTACTACTGCTGCTGCTACTGCTACTGCTACTGCTACTGCTACTACTACTGCTACTGCTACTACTACTACTGCTGCTGCTGCTACTGCTACTATTACCACTATTACCACTGCTACTGCTACTGCTGCTATTGCTGCTACTACTACTACTGCTGCTGGTACTGCTACTGCTACTACTACTACTACTGCTACTGCTACTGCTGCTACTGCTGCTGCTGCTGCTACTGCTACTACTACTACTACTACTACTACTGCCACTGCTACTGCTACTGCTACTGTTGCTATTGCTGCTGCTGCTACTACTGCTACTGCTGCTACTGCTGCAAAACCCCACCTGATAAATGAGTCACATGATGACAGCACAGGAAAGCCTATATTTTGACCCAAAATGGCCGCAGGTGTCCGCTGAGTGACACAAGCAAGGTGTGGCCTGGACGCAACTAGGGCAACATGGCTAATGGACCCAGCTGAAGTGCTGAGAGAAGACAGCGGAAAAGAAGGGGCAACTGGTGAGAGAGTGAAAGAGAGAGAGAGAGAGAGAAAGTGAGATAGAGAGAGCAAGAGAAAGCTATAGGGTACGTTCCAACACTCAAAACAATGTATCCGCCCTTCCTCTACATGTCTCCAGCACGGGGGGAGATGAGTGGAGGAAGAGAGGATACTATTTTTCAAATTAGGACACACCCAGAGAGACAGAGATGTAGAGGGAGGGAGAAGGAGAGAGAAGGTGCGAAGGATGTTGCAGACAGCAGCACAGAGGAACTACTGCGGAGAGAAAGCAAGAGACCAAGATGAAAAGAGGGAGAGGGAGAGAAAGAGGGCTAGAGAGCAAAAAAAAAGAAAAACGGCTGCAGAGTGGTCCAGTACAGAAGTTGGAGGACACATATGTAACAGAACAGGACAGCACTTCATGATGTAAATTTGTTATTTAGCTGACGCTTTTATCCAAAGCGACTTACAGTTGGGTAGACTAAGCAGGGGACAATCCTCCCCTGCGGCAATGCAGGGTTAAGGGCCTTGCTCAAGGGCCGAAAGGCTGCGCGGATCTTATCGTGGCTGCACCGGGGCTTGAACCACCGACCTTCCAGGGCCCGGTCTTGTACCTTAACCACTCAGCTACAAGCTGCTCCTCAGTGCTCATTGGCTGGAATAATGGGTGGAAGGCCTCAGACCTGGACTAGCCTCGCGGTAGCACCAGAACACCTCATCCTCTCAGCCCACACGCTGCCACCCACGTGGAACAACCTTTTCGCCTTTTCACGGCGTCTGCATTCCGTCCGCAACAAGCCTGCGATCAGTTCCGTCCACTCAACATGTCGAGCGTAGCTTTTTCGGCAAGTGCTGCTTTTCTGGGCGGTTATCAACTGAATTCTTGAATATAACCAGCGATGGAAAATCCATGTTCAGAAAGTAAAATTCTCTTCCAGAATTTTGTTCCAATCACCTGTATTTGCTAATTAGCACAATTCTTCAGTCAGGGGGCAGAACTAATTAGTGTAATGAGCTGGCTGAGTTCAGGATTGGAAGAAACTTCGGACCAATACGAACATGTGATCACAACCAGGGCTGCCGGAGAATTCCATTTTAATTCATAAGCTTCACCAAATCACCAAAGGCAGTTTTTTTGTGTCCAATTTTGTGAATTAAAATTGAATAGATTTTTTTTCTTTCTGATTGATTGAATTGAAATGCAACTGACCCCTGACTGTCATATCAACACTGGCCTTGAACGATGGTAATTGGAAGGCCTGTTTTCGAGAGGCGACGAATCGGGCCTCGATTATCAATAAACGGCTAGTCTGTGACAACATGACACACCTGGAGAATATAGTGTGTTCAGAGAGAGCGACCGAATCAACAGGAGGGAGAGAGGATGTCCGTTCCTCTGTCTGTGTCTAAACAGTCGCCTAGCTCTGGGCCTCTTCCCTTATCTTGGAGTAAAACATCTATTATTCAAACATCTGAAGAAATTGCCCTGTAATTCTGCATGTACCCTCACTCAGCAGTCGCCCATCAAGGGTTTCCAGGCCTCTACCAGGCGACGACAGGCCGAACTGAAGGAGATCTCTTTTTTTTCTCCCCCTCTCCAAAGGAGGAGAAGTGTGCGGTTAAAGATTTATCGATCCCGTCAAAGCAATGCAAAACATGTCTTCTTAAAAATGTCAGGCAGAGAGAGAGGGGAGTGGATACTGCTCCGTCAACACCCCTCCTCCCTACACACACACACACACATACACACACATACACACACACACACACACAGGCACACACACTCACACACACACACACACACACACACACACACACAGGCACACACACACACACACACACACACACAGACACACACACACACAGGCACTCACACACACACTCACACACATGCACCCTGACACACACTCTCACACACACACACACACACACACAGGCACACACACACACACACACAAAGGCACACACACACACACACACACACACATGCACCCTGACACACACTCTCACACACACACACACAGGCACTCACACACACACTCACACACACACACACACACACACACACACGGAGGAGCTCAGGCATGGAACAACGGAATGACTCCAGCAGCACCCCAGACACATTTTTTTTGCGTGGGGGGGGGGGTCCCCAGTCATAAACACACCCGTCACATAACAAATCTGTATAGCTATTGGGAGGCGATTTCACGTCACTTGTAAATGGCGTCTATTCATCCCGCCGGGAGGTTGCCGAGGCATTTCCAGTGAAATGCTTTTCTTCAGAGGCACAAAATGAGAGATTTAAACCCACACTAATCTGCGCCGCAGCCTAATGGTTGTTTATGGGAGCAGGTGGACAGGACGATAGCTCCTCCACTGAGGACCAACGCTGAGGGAAATTGATCAAAATCATCAGCCGTGCCTCGTAACAAAAATCAATGTGGAAACATGGCAAAGTTATTTCCCATTGTTAAAAATGATTGCACCGTCCACAGTGGCAATCAAGCATCTTGTTACCTGTGTAAATTGCCAATTAGTAGCTTAACTAGCTAGTTAGCCAAATGATCACAGTGAACACACAATGCACATGAGTTCGCTAATTGCTGGAACACCAGAGTCAATTCAAGATTGACGCTCTCGACAAGATCTGTTAAAAGGGCACTTTCCTTTGTCTGAAACAGTAAACACTAAAACACTGAAGTGGGACACTACAGAACGTTCCATAATTTTTTTTTTTTTTCCTGTATGCTTGGATATTTTTAGAGATACTAACATTTAAAGTGGTAGTTAATATGTAAATGGTTATCATGTTCAAGAAGGATTTTTTTTATATTTACATGTCAGATTTGCATAACCTTCTGCAGCTATATTTATTATGCATTTATTTTCTATTCAGTTTGTGAGATTCACACATCTTTCTCATTATTAATGTTTTTTATTTTCTTCAGCGAAGAAGGCACTGTGAGAAGCACACTTTCAGAAATAAAGGTACGAATTACTTGTCGCTGGGGCGGAACTCTATAGGTGCATAAAACTGTACCCCAAGCCAGGACTAATTTGCACCTTTTTTGCTTGGAAAATGTGTACCCAAGGAGAACATTACTGTACTTTAATGGGAACATTCTGGGAAATTTGATCCTCAATGTATCTCCACTGTCAGTGTATTTCTGAGAGAACGGGAGGTTCTCCAGCATGCGTTTATGGTCGGTGGGGGTAGGATGATTCCATGGGCCCCGACAGAAAGGGGCCCTTAAAAAATTGTGCTGTAATTTTGGGTTAGGGTGGCCTGGGTGGTGAGGCTCGATGTCCTCTTCATGGGCATTCCTCTTCTGCACTACTGTTAGACAGCCTGGGTATGGGAGTCGGCTAAAATGGCCGCAATATAGATGTACTGTGCTGTTTGCCACTGGAAGCGTGGGAGAGGATTGTGTGAGTCTGATGAGAGAGGCACACCACCCCCCCCCCCCTCCCAACCACCACCCCCAAACCCCCCCCCCCCCCCCACCTCTCCACTCCACACCGCCTGCCCCAGGTGGTCTTTTCACGACGCCAACAACCAACCCCCACAGCCGCCTTCGCCGAAAAGGTCAACGGACTCCCGAAATCACAGCGTCTGCCAAAGGGGGAGACGAGGTGCTAATGCCCACGTCCCTCCCCGACCGGGCCCGGAGAAACCCAGGTGGGAGTAACTGCCTGAGTGGCTGCTCCGTGTGCAAGCTAAACCTGAGTTTCCTTCAGCGTTTCCTTCAGCGTTTCCTTTTGCGCGTTGCTGTAACTGATGCTTTTCGAGAGCGACTGAGAATCAGCGCAGATGAAGGCCAACGTCCACGTGGCGATTAATGAGTGTGCAATTGGTGGTCCTTCGTCACTAGAATTAACATGGGGAAGGGAAGGTTTTTTTGGATAGGGGGATATAGGATGGACAGGGTGGATTATGGGAATGGGTATCAGGGCACAGGGGGAATACCCAGTTCTTAGCAAAAAGCCAAATTTTTTTATGCAAAGCTGCATTTGTTTAAGACCTTCTGACTCCACTTGCTGTTTCCTCCTTTCTCTCACTTCTTATGTCCTCCTCCGGTAGTGCTGCCACTTCCCTTCTTCTTTACCCACTCTCCCTTTCTCGCTCCCACTCCCTTCTTTTGTTCTTTCTCACTTTATTTCCCCCATTCTCTCCTTTTCTCTCTCCCACTGCCTTTCGTTCTTTCTCACTTTTCTCTCTGTGCTTTTCTCTCTCCCACTCACCCTCGCGTAACTTTTCTTCTCCATTGTCATTACGACGTTGTTTCCACATTCGCCTACTGTACTTAACTGCCCTCAGAGTACAGCAGCAGAATCACACACAACTTCTAGCTAGCTAACTGAGCAACCATAGGACCATTATTACATACAGACAGAAGTACGCATGATATCCCAGAGCCAGCCATATATCTCACCATGTCCTTCAGAGGGTAACAAAAAACAGCCGTCAAGCAAAGCCTTCTCACTGTGAAAGCCGGAGCTACACTCGATACACACCCAATCAACGTTTAATTTCGATAATTAGGTGCTAAAGGAATTAATGCACTTCAAAAATGTGAAGATTTAGCCCTCAGAGTACAGCAGCAGAATCACACAGAAATTCTAGCTAGCTAACTGCGCAACCATAGGACCATTATTACATACAGACAGAAGTACGCATGATATCCCCGAGCCAGCCATATATCTCACCATGTCCTTCAGAGGGTAACAAAAAACAGCCGTCAAGCAAAGCCTTCTCACTGTGAAAGCCGGAGCTACACTCGATACACACCTGATAAACGTTTAATATCGATAATTAGGTGCTAAAGGAATGAATGCACTTCAAAAATGTGAAGATTTTGCCCTCAGAGTACAGCAGCAGAATCACACAGAACTTCTAGCTAGCTAACTGCGCAACCATAGGACCATTATTACATACAGACAGAAGTACGCATGATATCCCAGAGCCAGCCATATATCTGACCATGTCCTTCAGAGGGTAACAAAAAACAGCCGTCAAGCAAACCCTTCTCACTGTGAAAGCCGGAGCTACACTCGATACACACCTGATAAACATTTAATATCGATAATTAGGTGCTAAAGGAATGAACGCACTTCAAAAATGTGAAGATTTAGCAGCAGAATCACACAGAACTTCTAGCTAGCTAACTGCGCAACCATAGGACCATTATTACATACAGACAGAAGTACGCATGATATCCCAGAGCCAGCCATATATCTGACCATGTCCCTCACAGGGTAACAAAAAACAGACGTCAAGCAAAGCCTTCTCACTGTGAAAGCCGGAGCTACACTCGATACACACCTGATAAACGTTTAATATCGATAATTAGGTGCTAAAGGAATGAATGCACTTCAAAAATGTGAAGATTTTGCCCTCAGAGTACAGCAGCAGAATCACACAGAACTTCTAGCTAGCTAACTGCGCAACCATAGGACCATTATTACATACAGACAGAAGTACGCATGATATCGCCAAGCCAGCCATATATCTGACCATGTCCTTCAGAGGGTAACAAAAAACAGACGTCAAGCGAAGCACGATGAAAGCCGGCGCTACACTGGACACACATCCGATAAGCGTTTAATATCGATAATTAGGCGCTAAAGGAAAGAATACACTTTAAAAACGCGAAGATTTAGCGGGCGTATTGAGCGGAGGGCGGACGGCGTCTGGGTGCAATTAGGCCCGGCGAGGCGGAGGGTTGATTAATAAGGGCGATGAGAGCCGCGATGACTCACCGCCAGCCCCGCGGCCGTCTCCCCGCAAACCGGGCCTGTCAAAATATTGTTTAATGGCACCAAAGCTCATTAAATGTTGTTTAATGCTCGCGCAGGAGCGAGCGCGCCTCTCGCGTTGCTAACGGGGCGAGCGCTCTCCCGGCAGGACGGTATATAATTAGGCGGGAGCAGATGTGGATCCGTTTAACTGTACTGGCGTCTGTACAGCGCCAGTCAACGGCCCCGGCTCCAGTCACTTAGCAGATTAGCCGGCGTTAGCCCCGGGGGCGAAGGCGTCCGTCGGGCCGGGGAGGAAAGGGGGGGGGGGGGGTGGGGGTCGGGCGGGGGAGGTGGGACGCCGGAGGGAGGCGCACATCACTCATTCTTAAAGCCGGCCGTGTCATGTCATGGGCTGCGCTGGTACCGCCAGCGGGTTCTGGAGGTGACCTTGGGGGGCGTCTCGCCCGAGGGAGAGGGTGCGTGCGTGTGGGAGGGGGAGGGAGGCTGGGGCGAAATGAACTCTAATGGTCTTCATAATCATGAGTCATTGCCGAGCGGACACAGTCATGTACTCCTATGTTACGATTATCCTCCGCTACGTTATGAATACTATACTGAGAGTTGCGTTTACGCTCAAGATTTTTCTGCATCCATTTTATTGCTCTTGAAGACAGATTTCCCTCGAGTTGTGGCGGAGGGGGGGTGATTATGATGAATGGCGTTTCTATTTTTATTTTAAAGTAACTAGACGTCTGCTCGCTGTCTGCTGGATAGCAGGCCCTTCGCTCTTAAAAGAGCCTTGAGCCAAAGTTATCGACGCACCAAAGGTGGGAGAAGCTCCAGTGAAGTCTTGGCAGCTGTCTCTGAAACGCATTCCAGGTGCGCAGCGGACTGTTTGGATCAGGGCAGGGGTTTAATGGGGCCAGAGCACCATAGAGAGTGAATACCGTAGAGTGAATACAATAGAGTAAATACCATAGAGAGAATACCATTGAGAGAATGCAGTGGTGGAAACATACAAAAGGGGCGGCATTGGCTCGGGAGGTAAGAGCCGTCATCTGGCAGTCAAAGATTTGGCAGGGGAACTTGGCCTTTAGCTCAGCTGGCTAGTTATAGCGTAGTTTTTTTTACAGAGAGGCTGATGAGCTACAGGTTCGAGGATTTGAGATCGAGCAGAACTACGCCTGCTACACCTGAGCCCCTTTCTGACACCCTCAGCCCACTCTCGCAGAACGAGCGGTTCCAAAAGGAACCCCGTGATTACACAGAAGAACCGTGCCTATCTACTTCTTTGTCAGACGAAACGGTTCTCTGTCTAGGAGCTGTCGCCTGTCACACCTGCTGTAATGATAGAGGGTCCCATGAATAACTAAAAAGGGTCGTCTCTACGGAGACAAGGCAAAGAACCCTTTTTCCGAGAGGGTGCACCCGACTCACAAGGTCACGCATTATCTCTGCGACTCCGTGTTGGGCGGCGCGGGCGGAGGTGTTCGCGTGTCGCAGCCGGCGTGTCACACGTGTGCGCCGCCTGGGCGCGTTCCAAAGACGCCAGAACACGGACCTCTCTCGAGCCGGACCGGCGGCCCGATAAATCACCCGGCGAGGCTTGGCACGGACGGGACACGTGGCGAGATCCATCCACTCGATAAAGCTGTCTGATAGTCCGCACCGTGATGAACCGCCTCGCAAATGACTGATTACATCCGGACGAATCATCAATCACACCCCCCCCCCCCCCCCCCCGCCTCAGCCGCCCTCTGCCACCCCCTGCCCACCCCTGTCGGGTGCGGAGAGGCTTGTGCATGCCATTGGAGAGGGGCCAGATTGACAACAGGCCTTTGTGCTTTGTGACGGGAGAGGATGGAGGCTTGTAAAATTGCGCTTCGCTGAGAGAAGGATGCGCAGCCCTCAGCTCGATCATGCTAGTGCTTTGTTGCTGACTCGCCCATGCCTTTACACAGCTGCATCTTGGCTGCCCCGCCTCAATCTTTGTCCGGACTGTCACCCTCAACGTGCCTTTGTAAGCCTTTCAACAGAAAGAGTCTACAAAGATGCTCAAACACCAAGCGCCAAGATGCTGGAGCGCCAGTCAAACGCTACAGCAGAGATACTCAACTCCCGGTCATTGCGGGCCGCAGTGTCTGCAGGTATTTGCTCGCAAGAAATTCCTGACACCACCTGATTTCACAAATGAGGCTTACTGCATGAACCAAGGGGCTAGATTAATTAGAGGGGCTAGATATTTTCAAAATAATTAGTGAAATCAGTCCTTGGCGGGCGCTGATACCTGCAGACACCGCAGTCCGCAGGACGTGGAGTTGAGTAGCGCTGTGCTATAGCGTGCCAGCCTAAGCCAGAGTCACTGTAAGATGTGGTAGGAATGCAGAGAAGGTCCATAGGCATGTACTGTAAAAATGGCTCAGGAACAAGTGTTAACAAGTGTTTTCAGTCTTCTAATAACACTTTAGATCTTGTTGTATTCTCTCAAGCAGAAAATATTAGCTTGTTTTAAGTTACTATTTGCTGGATGAGTGACATTTTCTCACCCCATTGGGAAATCCTGAAACGAGTTAAACTTTCTCACCTCATAGGCAGTTTTTTTGTCTCATTTAGCAAAAATGTAATAGAAATAAGATTTTAAGTCTTAGACTAAAATTCTTGTTATTTTCGGTTTCAGTCTGCAGTGTGGTGACCCAGGACACAGTGACCTGAGGAACGAGGAATGCGGGAAGTCCATATCGCCGTGTGTGAGGGGGGAACAGACAGAAGACAGAAGCCACACGTGCGTGAGGGGTGAACAGAGAGGAGGCAGAAGCTACATGTGTGCGTCTCTGCCTCTGGTGGGGGCTATAGGGGGACCGCTTCAGTCTGCCAGCCAGCTGTCCATTAAATATTGAATAGCATGTTGCGTGTGTATGTGTATGTAGGTACACGTGTGTGCGTGCGTGGGTGTGTGTGTGTGGGTTGGCGGGGTAGGCTGGTTGTCAGCGCAGCAGCAGCTGGGACAGTAAAGTGGCTAGGTAACGAGGGGGGGGTCCTGCGGGGTTACCCGCCTGCAGGGTCACTCGATCAGACTCGGAGAGCGGCAGATGTGTGTCCCTCGCTCTGGGGAGTGTGTGTGTGGGGCGGGGGCGCGGGGAGCAGCTCCCCGCTACATGTTTACGACTCGTGTGTCAAGCGGGCGGATCAAATGGGCCATTTCTCCCCAACCGCACCGGAGAGACCGAGCAGATGTCATTTACCGACTTTTCCTCTCTTTTCCCTTTTTTCCTTCTCCCCCTCCGGATTCCCAATGACTAATTCATCCTAAACGACTCGGAAAAAGTTTAAACCTCAAAGCGAGGCTTTTAGTTTTTTAGTTTTTTTTTTATTTGAGTTGCTTTGGCCGCAGCGTTCTGTCCTCGCCCGCCCGTTCGGGAACTCGAACCCGTGACCTTTTCTGGGCCCGGCTCCAGATCGGCCCGGGCCCGTATAAAATGGCCGCCACTCCCTCCTCAGGGGTCAGGCCGCTCCGTACTCAAACCCAGCGGTAAAGGACACGATTGGCAGAGAGCCCTTAATTAATTGGGAGGTTGTGAATTGCTCTCGGCTCACTTAGCATATTTTATGTGAGTGAATTAATCAGGTGAAGGAGGACTGAGGCAGATTAGAGAGCCAGGTCTGCAGGTAGGGGGAGCGTCAGGAGGAGGAGAGACAGGAGGAGGAGCGCCGTGTAGGAGGAGCGACAGCCTCCGCTGTTCAGATGCCCTGAGAGGAGTTTCCATGGCGAAGAAGAAGAAGAAGAAGAAGAAGAAGAAGAAGAAGAAATTCATTCATTCATGATAACTTGTACTTTGTTCACTGGCCAGTGACTCAAAGTGTTTACAGTGATGAGGGGGAAACTCGACCACCAACAATGTGTGGCTCCCACCTAGAAGACCCTTGGCAGCCATTTTGTGAAGACGCTCTCCACACATCAGCAGAGGTGGAGATGATTTTTAGCCAGGTAAATGAAGGGACGATTAGGTGGCAGGTTGAAAGAGCCAGGTTGGGAATTGAGCCAGGACACCGGAGGACCCCAAACTCTTCGCAACTCTTTAACTGACGCCTCGTGCGAGACGGGCAGGGGACAGAGCAGAAGCACTACAGACACGCGCGTGGCGGTGGTGCGTGTACTCACCGATGTGCTTCCCGCGCATGTGGTAGTAGAAGGAGATGCAGTAGGACATGCGGTTGGAGCCCTTGGGGCCCTTGGCGGTGACGTTGTAGAGAGGGGACAGGAGACGCGCCGTGTCCATCGGCTGCCTCGGCCGCGATGCCTCGATGTACATGTAGTACCCTGAGGACAGACACCAGGGTCAGTACATGTAGTACCCTGAGGACACACACCAGGGTCAGTACATGTAATACCCTGAGGACACAGACCAGGGTCAGTACATGTACTACCCTGAGGACACACACCAGGGTCAGTACATGTAGTACCCTGAGGACACACACCAGGGTCAGTACATGTAGTACCCTGAGGACACACACCAGGGTCAGTACACATAGTACCCTGAGGCCACACACCAGGGTCAGTACACGTAGTACCCTGAGGACACACACCAGGGTCAGTACATGTAGTACCCTGAGGACACACACCAGGGTCAGTACATGTAGTACCCTGAGGACACACACCAGAGTCAGTACATGTAGTACCCTGAGGACACACACCAGGGTCAGTACATGTAGTACCCTGAGGACACACACCAGGGTCAGTACATGTAGTACCCTGAGGACACACATCAGGGTCAGTACATGTAGTTCCCTGAGGACACACACCAGGGTCAGTACATGTACAGTACAGTACATGTCCCTACAGCAAGGACACTTTCAACACATATATTTGCCGGTCTGTAAATATCCATTCAGTGAACACAAATATTTTGGGGTCAGTAAATGCCCATACGGTAAGGATAGAGTGAACACATATATTTTGGGGTCAGTAAATGTCCATACGGTAAGGATAGAATGAACAGATATATTGTGGGTGTCAGTAAATGTTCATACAGTAAGAATAGAGTGAACAGATATATTTTGGGGTCAGTAAATGTCCATACGGTAAGGATCGAGTGAACAGATATATTTTGGTATCAGTAAATGTCCATACAGTAAGGATAGAGTGAACAGATATATTTTGGGGTCAGTAAATGTCCATACAGTAAGGACATGGAAAAACCGATACAACTGGAGGGTCAGTACATGTCTATGCAGTAACTGGACTGTAACCTGCCCTGCTGAAAAAAACTGCTTTTGAAACAGCTGGTAGCTGGTTGGCCAGTTCAGACCAGCTCCACACTCAACATGGTTTGACCTGCTAAATACCAAATGCTATTAATGCAATGCTCAAGCTATGTTTTGAAACAGCAGGTAGCTGGCAATTTAAAGCTGGTCATAGCTGGATTTTACACTGGGGTGACTCACTTTGGAGGTCAGTAAATGTTAATATACTAATTGCACTGTGAACAGACTCATTTTAGGGGCCCATAAATATTCATGTAGTGGGTATACTGTGAACAGATTTACTCTGGGGGGGTCAGTAAATGAGTGTAATTATACGGTGGACAGACAAAGTACACCATACAGGCATCAGTGAATGTTTAAGCGTGCTGCAGACAGATATACCAGGGACTGGGGGGAAGGAGTCAGCATCAGACATTTTGAAAAGAGAAGGAGTGATTGCACCCATCCTATATACAGCAACTACACTATATGTGTTTATGCGACGTTACGCTGTCGCACCCTGATGACAACACGCCCGGGGGAACAAAATCCAGCGTAACTTTTTAACCTCTGCAAAAAACACATTTGTTTGGAAAGACAAAAAACAGTAATAATTTTCCGAAATGTGATATAAACTTGATGCATGGCAAAATTATACTTGCGAAAATGGGCCAGCTGTTTCTGCCTTTTCAAAAGCCCTTTAAGGTAATGATATACATTTTTAAAATCCACTGACTTGTGACACATTTCAGTTCTCATTTCACTTCTCTTTCCTCAAAGCATTCATTCATATTTTGAAAAAAGAATATGGCTTCAAGAGGTTAGCCGAGGACAAATCCACATGAGAGCAGGGTGCATTTAACCTTACGTGTACATTTCATGTTAACTCCGAGGAGAGAGAAACCAGGATTGGGCATCGACCTCCTGTTGCTCATGTTCACATCAGGCATCCTTACTGTAAATACAACTGGTGTATCTGCATTCTCTGTGTGTGCCTTCAAGTGCTGGGTTCTTATCAGCCTTTAGAATGCGTATGAGGATGTGTGGGAACTAGCTGGGGTTACCGGGAGGGGGACACATAGAGAAAGGGTAAAGTTAGGGTTCGGGGGGGGTCCATGCCTTCTTTGGTGCCGCTCCGGTCCGTGTCAGGCCCAGTGTTGGGGGAGCGTTTGGGGTTTTGGCTCAGTTGGTTCTGCCGGGTCCAGTCGAACACATCGCTGCGGTCCTGAGTGAACCCGCATATTCGGTCGTCCTCGAAGCCGCACACGTAGTCTGGGAGAGAGAGCAGCGGGGTTTAAAAACAGAGCAGAGCGTGAAAGCGACACACTGAAGCGGGTATTCCGGTAAAAGGGGGAGACAGGAGAGGCAAAAACACAAGGAACAGTGACAGACATGGGTCAAACACACAATAATTGTTTTGGATTCAAATACTCTTCTATGCTTTACTGAGCTTGTCCGTAGTATTGGAACCAAGTAAATACACTCAAAAAGTGCAAGCCTGCCTTCTTGTCCTCTTAGTTGGCTCGATTGCACCAGGCAAGATCAATTGAGCACAGAAGAGTACCTGAATCCAAAACAATGACGTAATTTACCCAGGTCTGAACAGGAAGGTGGGAGAGAGAAGTCACCACCAGTAAAAAGTGAGGCTCATGGAGGAGGCTGACGATTAATATCTAATTCTTAATCACGAACTGAGAAATGACCCCTAGAGCAGCTCTACTTGACTGTGAGGTTTCAGGAAGGCGAGGGAGTGATTAATACTTCGACAGCGGTATGATAACATTATTATAGAACAAATTAAACTTAATCTCGCCTCCGCCCGTTTTCAATTGTTACGGAGATCACAATCAGTCGCTGTTACTGCACCCATCGTGCGTTCGTCATTGTTAACTTTACATTTAAATTTATTTAACAAGTTTTAAATTCACCTGAACTAACATTGGAAAATTTGCAGTAATTTAACAAAGCGAGAAGAAAAAGTGGGAAGACAGAAATAAGAGAGAAAGAGAGATGGAGGGAGGGAGAGAGAGAGAGAGAGGGAGAGAGATACTCACCTGATGGTCTGAGGTAAGTGTAGGCTGTGAATAAGGAAGGAAAAAAAAGAAAACAGAAATGTGATTTTTTTTCTTTTTTGTATATATTTTCTTTTAAAAGCAACATGACGATTCTATTGTGCCACAGTTCACACATTCCGATCAGTGTTAGTGACAATCTCACAACTCCGCTAAAGTCAAAAGAACACCTTTCCCAGGGGGACCCACCCACTGAGGCTGGGAACGATATTCTCAGCACTCCACCGGAGCCTGTGACATTCCTGTTTTATCACAGGCATATGCTGTAATTGGCTGGTGTGCCTAACAGCCACAGCAGTCTACTGTTGGTTAGTTATCATTATGATTTGAAAGTATAGACTGTTGCCCCCGCCGGTTGCCGGTTGGATATTCTATGCTCTGCGACACACCTCGGCTTTGTTAAGTAGCATGGAGGGTTGGGGGGGGGGGGGGATGGGGGGGCTTGGTCGATGCTCTGTGACAGGGAGCGGGGGCGGTGGTGCCCATGTTAAGATGATAAGATAAGTTGCACTTTGTTGAACCCTGTGTGGAAATTTGTCCTCTGCGTTTGACCCATCCTAGCATCTTAGGAGCAGTGGGCAGCCACAGCGCAGTGCCGGGGGACCAACTCCAGTTCTGAGGCCAGGGCCTTGGTCAAGGGCAAAGGCAGGAGCACACCTAACCTGACAGGCATGTCTGTGAGTGTGGGAGGAAACCAAAGCAAACCTACGTGAACTCAGGGAGAACATGAAAACGTCTGGGGTGACATTAGCTCAGGAGGTGAGAGCAGTCGTCTGGCAGCCTGAAGGTTCGATCGGTTCGATCCCTCACCCTGGGTGTGTCGAAATGTCCCTGTGCAAGACACCTAACCGTCAATCGCTCCTGATGAGCTGGCCGGTGCCTTGCATGGCAGCCAATCACCATTGGTGTGTGAGTGTGACCGGGCGAATGAGAGTCATCGATTGTGAAGCGCTTTGGATTAAAAGCGCCATATAAATGCAGTCCGTTTAGCATCTGGCCGGCTCGGACTCAAACCCAGGACCTCCTCCTCGCGAGGCGACAACGCTAACCGCTACGCCCCCGCGCCGCTCGTTAGCGCGGCGGGGTCTGACGGCGGTACTCACGCTCAGAGTACTGGATGATCCGGTAGGCGGAGTCTCCCTGGCCGTACATGGTGATGGGCGTCAGCCACACCTCGTAGGACAGGGGTATGCGCAGGTCCGTCAGGGCGTAGGACATCAGCTCGCCCTTCTTCGGCTCGCTCACGGTGATCTGCTTCGATATGACCGTCTGCCTCAGCTGGGCCGATGTCAACATGGACTGGAGCAGGGAGAGAGAAATAGAGACACAACGCCGTCAAACATTCACAGAGCCTCAGCTGTGAAGCTCATATGGACTGGAGCAGGGAGAGAGAAATAGAGACACAACGCCGTTAAACATTCACAGAGCCTCAGCTGAAGAGAATATGAACATGTGAATGTGGCATCCATTTTGAATTCTGGCCTGTTCAGTCATAGCTGTTTGCTTGCCCTGTAGGACCAATTTTCAGGATACTCAGATGCATGTAACATTGAAATGATACAGATAGATGAAGTCCACTAACAGGGGATGTTGAGATGAATCCTTCTGGTGGGTATTTCAAACGAAACAGCCTCCAAGGACTCTAACCAGTCATCCCATGAGATACTTGAATAGGCTGCTTATTTTTAGACAGTTCAGCTTGATCACTTTTTAAAAGGTCATAGACTGTCTTTTTTCTTTATCCAGAATTTTTTTTTATTTGATTATTCAGTAAATGTCCACCCTGGTGTAAAATCCAAGTATGACAAGCCTGAAATTACCAGCTACCAGCCGTTTCAAAACATAGCTTGAGCTGCTCAAACCATGTTGAGTAGGGAGCTGGTCTGAACTGGCCAACCAGCTACCAGTTGTTTCCAAACCTAGCTTGAATTGTTCTTTTCAGGAGGGCATTGTGACACACAGTATGAGAAGCTGGTTGTGAACGTCGCTACACAAAAATAAAGATTGTTGCTCGACTGACTGAAACTCAGAAGCACTTGGAGAGACAGAGATGTAAACACAGTCGAGTAAAGATAAATTCAGGGACACTCGTCTGGAGAAAGGACTCAGGAACATCTTCGCATTATGTTTCATACCATAAGCAAGCGCTTGTATATCCTATACAACATAGGAGGAGAAAAATGCATTCAACTGATTAATATGAGCAGTGTGCCAGAACTGGCTAACAACACTCCCAGACCAGCAAGTAAAGACGCAGCATCGCGACAGTGCTAACCAAGAAGAACAAATCATAAATACGTACAGACTACATCCACAACCCGCCCTTAGAGATCCTCCATAATACTTCAAATGCGATAGTCATTGTGTGGCAGACTCAGCACTCACTACTGCCTCACTACACGCTCCGAAAAAAAACGGTCCTTCGTCATTCCGCAGAAGAACCCTACCTTGTTGCTGTTAAAGGTTTCTTTGCCGGACAAAACGGTTCTGTGTCTGGGAGCTTCCACACTTCATGCCTACCGTATGATAGAGGGATCCAGAAAGAACTGAAAAAGGGTTCCTCTTTGGAGACAAAGAGAGAGAGTGTATACAGTGAACGGAGCTCATTACAGAATCACTATTGCCACCATATTTAACACCTCTGTGTTAGATAGACCGAGGCAGTCGTGCTGACAGATAAAGTGTAGTGTAGGTTCTGGAGAGTAATCAGCGCTTTGGTCTTGGCGGTTCAGGATCTCCAGAGGGCAGGAGGGCTTTGCGTGTGACTGACCCCGCCTCGCTGCGGCAGTGCTCTCTCTCTTGTCCCGCCCACGGCAAGGCTGTTGAGGATTATGGCAGAGGAGAGCTGGTACATTGTTAACCCGCCTGGTTGGGGGGTCAAACGCATTTGTTACACGTCTAATGAGGTCCCCGTGAAGCCAGTTTTCAAGGCACAGACAGGAAACGCATCACTGGATGTCAGACTTCAGCTCTTCAACTGCCATCTGTAATTAGCGAATGTTCACTTGATGAGCAGTGGTTTTGTTCACCTCTACCTGCCGTACTGAAATGACCATTCAGACACAAATACAGATACAGTATTTTGACGTCTGCCTACTCACACATCATGCACAGACACAAATCAGCCCACCCACACATGCACACAACTGCCCAATGCACACCCCCACATACACACACACACACACACACACACATACAGCCACATCTGCCCACATACACATACGTGCATACACACACCTGCCCACATACCCACACATGTGAAAATACACATCTGCTCATCTGCATTCACCTCCATGCTGTGTTTGTAGCACAGGGCCCTTTGAGTACTCTTCAATATATCATGGCTGGGGTGTGTGTGTGTATGTGTGTGTCTCATGGCTGGGGTGTGTGTGTGTGTGTGTGTCTCATGGCTGGGGTGTGTGTGTGTGTGTGTGTGTCTCATGGCTGGGGTGTGTGTGTGTGTGTGTGTATGTGTGTGTATCATGGCTGGGGTGATGTGTGTGTGTGTATGTGTGTGTATCATGGCTGGGGTGATGTGTGTGTGTGTATGTGTGTGTATCATGGCTGGGGTGATGTGTGTGTGTGTATGTGTGTATGTATCATGGCTGGGGTGATGTATGTGTGTGTATGTGTGTGTATCATGGCT
This sequence comes from Conger conger, assembly GCF_963514075.1. NCBI lineage: Eukaryota > Metazoa > Chordata > Actinopteri > Anguilliformes > Congridae > Conger > Conger conger. Next base: position 8,482,458 of record NC_083760.1, on the reverse strand, counting down.
GGGGTGTGTGTGTGTGTGTGTGTGTGTGTGTGTGTGTGTGTATCATGGCTGGGGTGTGTGTGTGTGTGTCTGTGTGTAAGTGTGTGTATCATGGCTGGGGTGTGTGTGTGTGTGTGTGTGTGTGTAAGTGTGTGTATCATGGCTGGGGTGTGTGTGTGTGTGTGTGTGTAAGTGTATGTCTCATGGCTGGGGTGTGTGTGTGTATGTGTGTGTACCATGGCAGGGGTGTGTGTGTGTATGTGTGTGTTTTGGCGTAAATGAATAAACCACTGAGCAGATATCTGGCTGTGAGGGAGTGGCGGGGTGGTGGGGCGATGGGAACAGAGCGGGGGGAAGTGTGTGTGCTGACACGCGCGAGTGTTCGCCGGCGCGTGGTCGCGCGCGGCTGCCCGTCCCCTCCGACTCCGCCGCGCCATTAATTTCCCACACCCTGGGATCTGACAGCCTCTCCGTGCCTCTCCGCTGGCAGAGAAAGTGCCGGAATCAGGTGGAGGAGTGAAACATCGCACGGGAGGCCTGGGAGGGTGGGGCCCGGCCCGGGCAGGGAGTTGGGGGGTTGGACGCCAGCTTTAGTCACACTTACAGTACGTACAAAGGACTCCTGGGGTACAGGCCCAGAATAAAGGGGTACACCTTGTGCAGACTCACAATCCAACACTCCAAGAAATTACATTACATTAATGGCATTTGGCAGATGCTCTTATCCGGAGTGACTTACAGTTGATTAGACTAAGAAGGAGACAATCCTCCCCTGGAGCAATGCGGGGTTAAGGGCCTTGCTCAAGGGCCCAACGGCTGTGTGGATCTTATTGTGGCTACACCAGGGATCGAACCACCGACCTTGCGTGTCCCATGTACCTTAGCCACTCTATTGCAGGCCACCCAAGAATCGCTCAGAAGACACTAGTAAGCAACAGAATAGCTCAAAACACACCAGTAAGACAGAAGAGCTTTATAGGTATTCTAAACGCTATTTTAATGCGATTCACATATCCTCAAGAAAGGCTTATTTCTGAAATAAAGGCCCATCCTCGCTGCCTAAAGAGTACTTAGCACGGAGCCCAAAGGTCTCACTTTCTACTGCGTGACCTGACAAGCTCTGTATCAACAGCTCTCTGTATAAAAATACACGTCGTTATACAAGTATGAGACTACTTCTACTTGACATCAGCACACAACCGTCACTGGAAAACATTGGTTATGGAGGAGGAAACAGATGGTATATCCAGGAAACACAAAGACTGTTAATGAGACAAGGAAAGCGTTGGTTGTTACAACTCCTACTTTTTGTGTATGTCCTTAAAAACCTGAGGATCATCACACAGAAAGTGTAGAAAGAAGAGGAACCCCCCTGTTCCTAATGATTGGAGGCTCAACGTTCTACAAGCTAAGAATTGTGTTTGTTTTTATTTATTTACAAACATGGGTTGGCAAGCTCGTTTGGTGCCTGCTGTCTTTCCAAAATGTTTTTTTTGAAAAACACACTAACAAACAGTAAGAACGCTGAGTCAGTTCAGCATTATAACCCACGAGGAGAAAGACCCTGTGCCGCCTTCGATTTTCAACAAATATTTTTTGGAGTAGATTCTGCACACAACTCTATGAGCTGTGGGGTACATTTGTGCGACTACCAGTCCATGTGTGATAGCTTTTTCTCTGGCTTGTTTCAGAGTAGCTAGATGGGGGGTTTAAAATCTCAAGGAGTTATGTGCCAAATGTAATAATTGTCTTTGAAGAGCAAAAGTAGCTTTCTTTTCTCAACTCAGTTGATATTGCACCCGTGCATACAGCCTGCCTTTGGGACGATTTCCTTTGCATGTGTACGAATGAGAACATGTGTACGAATGCAGGGAACAGGAGGCGACGATGAGAACATGCTAAGCGTGACACAAACAGAGCATATCGCTAAGTGAAAAGTTGTCTGAGCGGATCGTATGGTGCAGCACCCACTCATGCACAAGAGCAACCCGGCTCTCATTTCTAAAGCAGAAAAACGAGAACACGGTGATTGCTTTTTTTTTTTTTTTTTTAAGATAACTGTAGTGCTTTGTGGATCTTAAAACAAGCTGTTCTCCCATATGTGACATGAAGTATTTTCATCTATTGTTTAAGGCCGTTTCATAAATCAGCCGTGATCTAAAAAAAGCTCTTCTGATAATACGGGTGATTCCTCTGGGGTCCACGAGACGTGCGTGTAGCGGTGCAGATGGATGGAGCAGGGAGTGTATCTGTGCATGCTCGCTGTTCGCTCATAGCTGTACACAGCATGCGCTGCGTTGTGTGTGTGTGTGTCTGTGTGTGTGTGTGTGTGTGTGTGTGTGTGTGTGCATATCCATGTTTGTGTGGATGTATGTGTGCAGGTGTTTGTGGGTCTATGCGCATGTGTGGGTGGGTTTGTGTGGGCCTGTGTGTGTGTGTGTGTTTGTGTGTGTGTGTGCATATCCATGTTTGTGTGGATGTATGTGTGCAGGTGTTTGTGGGTCTATGCGCATGTGTGGGTGGGTTTGTGTGGGCCTGTGTGTGTGTGTGTGTGTGTGTGTGTGTGAGGGCAGGTGGCATCTATGTGTCTGCATGTGTGTGTGCATATCCATGTTTGTGTGGATGTATGTGTGCAGGTGTTTGTGGGTCCATGCGCATGTGTGGGTGGGTTTGTGTGGGCCTGTGTGTGTGTGTGTGTGTGTGAGGGCAGGTTGCATCTATGTGTCTGCGTGTGTGTGTGTGCATATCCATGTTTGTGTGGATGTATGTGTGGGCCTGTGTGTGTGTGCGTGTGCATGTGTGTGAGCAGGTTTGTGTGCGGGCAGGTAGAAGGTGTGTGTTTGTATGTGCGTGTGCATGTGTGTGTGCATGTGTGGGTGGGTTTGTGTGGACCTGTGTGTGTGTGTGTGTGTGTGTGAGGGCAGGTGGCATCTGTGTGTCTGCATGTGTGTGCATGTGTGTGTGTGAGCAGGTGTGTGTGGGCTGGTGGCATGGGTGTGTTTGCACATGTGTGTGCATGTGTGTGTGTGTGTGTGTGTGTGTGTGTGTGTGTGTGTGTGTGTGTGCGTGTGTGTGTGTGTGTGTGGGCAGTGTGTGTCTGTGATTTCGCTGATGGTCTCAGACTAAAGCTTATCTCCCCATGAGTTTATTCTCTGTCTGTTTGATTCTGATCTGAAAATATTTAAATTGCAGGAACAACAAGGGACTTTTTATATGCATGGTATGACAAAAAGCTATGGCTGGCTAGGGGTACAATTTTATGCACAATTATATGACGGGGTACCACTCCAGTGAGAGTGAGGAACCTCTTTTCTTTTTGTACCTTCTTTCCTGAAAGTGTACTCTCCCACCATAACTTCCGCACATAATTCTCTTTCATCCCTCCCGGCATGCGGGGCGCCTCCAGACCGCGAGCCGTCTCTCCCCGCGTCTCCCACGGAGATCTGAGGGCGTGAGCGGTGGAGTGAACGAGAGAGGCGGTCAGGGCTCTCCGCCTCAGCCCAGCCCCGGCGCTCCACTTCACACGTCTATATATAGGCCTCTGTGGCTCAACATCGCCTCGCCAGTGTGCCAAGGCGGGTGGAGGTGCGGGGGTGGTGTGAGGTCGCTGAGCTTGCCTGGGCTGCATGGGGACCACCCCCCCCCCCCCCTGTACGCACACACACCCCCACAAAGTGGTCCTGGAGGCACTGGAGATTGACTCAGCGCAATAAGATGTTTCACTTAAGAGGCCCCCGCTCGCTGAACTGCTGAACATCGATACAGTAGGTGGTGGGTTTTGCGAGACACGGAGAGCTGTTGTGACGGTTGAGCCGTAATGGAGGACCGGCGGGCGATAATGACATAGCAGCGCTGGAATGACTGGGCCGTGTGGGGGTGGGAAGGCCTGCTGTGTGATTATATGACAGTGTGTGTGTGTGTCTGTATGTGTGTGTCTGTATGTGTGTGTATATACGTGTGTGTAGGGCGGCCTGTAGTGTAGTGGTTAAGGCGCATGACTGGGACCTGCAAGGCAAGCGGTTCGATCCCCGGTGTGGCCACAATAAGATCCGTTGGGCCCTTGAGCAAGGCCCTTAACCCTGCATTGCTCCACGGGAGGATTGCCTCCTGCTTAGTCTAATCAACTGTACATCGCTCTGGATAAGAGCGTCTGCCAAATGCCATTAATGTAATTAATGTAATGTATGTGTCTGTATGTGTATGTGTGTATGTGTGTGTGTGTGGGCGTGTGCGTGGATGTGTGTATGTGCCCACGTGTGTGTGAAAGCATGCATGCATGTGTGTGTGAATGTGTGTGTGTGTGTGTGTGCATATGTATGTGTGTGTGCGTGTGTATGTGTGTGTGTGTGTGTGTGTGTGTGAGAGTGTGTATGTGTGTATGTGCGTGTGTGTGTGTATGTGTGTGTATGTGTGCGTATGTATGTGTGTGTGCGTGTGTATGTGTGTGTGTGTGTGTGTGCGTATGTATGTGTGTGTGCGTGTGTATGTGTGTGTGTGCGTGTGTATGTGTGTGTGTGTGTGTGTGTGTGTGTGTGTGTGTGTGTGTGAATGCATAATGCATTGCGGCAGTGTTACAGATGTTTGAACACACACGTGGCACACAGAGCTGCCGGTGGAGGGTGACAGACAGTGTGAACGAACTCTCTCGTTCTCCACAGGGAGTTTCCCTCAGGCCTCCGCTAAATAAAGATAAAGGGCCCTTAACCCTGCATTGCTCCAGGGGAGGATTGTCTCTTGCTTAGTCTAATCAACTGTACATCGCTCTGGATAAGAGCATCTGCCAAATGCCATTAATGTAATTCATGTAATGTATGTGTCTGTATGTGTATGTGTGTATGTGTGTGTGTGTGGGCGTGGGCGTGTGCGTGGATGTGTGTATGTGCCCACGTGTGTGTGAAAGCATGCATGCATGTGTGTGTGAATGTGTGTGTGTGCGTATGCGGGTGTGTGTATGTGTGTGCGTGCATGCGTGTGTGTGTGTCTGTATGTGTGTGTGATTATGTGTGTGTGTTGGTGTGTGTTTGTGTGTATGCATGCATGCGTGCATGTGTGTGTTTGTGTGTGTGTGCATGTGCGTGTGGTGGTGTACGTGTGTGTTTGTATGCATGTGAATGTGTGAGAGCGTGAATCTGTGTGTGTTGGTGTGTGCGTGCCCGTGTTTATCGGTTTATCGGTGCTTTGTGTATCGGTATTTTTAGTTGGCTAGGTAAGCAGTGTTTGGATAGTTAACTTTGGTCACTTTTGCTCTGTTTGTTTGTTTGTTTGTTCAAAAATAAAAAAATAAAATAAAATAAATAAATAAATAAAAAAAATGGCCCTTGTCCTTATCTTTGTTGTACAGGTAGCAGTTGAAATTGTACTTCCCTCTAGGGTCTTTCAGCGAACTTATCCCTGGTTATGGGTATGCACTTTGTTGTACGTCGCTCTGGATAAGAGCGTCTGCCAAATGCCAATGTAATGTAATGTTTATGTGTGTGTGTGAGAGTGTGTATGTGTGTGTGCGTGTGTATGTGTGTGTGTATGTGTGTGTATGTGTGCGTATGTATGTGTGTGTGCGTGTGTATGTGTGTGTGTATGTGTGTGTATGTGTGCGTATGTATGTGTGTGTGCGTGTGTATGTGTGTGTGTGTGTGTGCGTGTGTATGTGTGTGTGCGTGTGTATGTGTGTGTGTGTGTGTGTGTGTGAATGCATAATGCATTCCGGCAGTGTTACAGATGTTTGAACACACACGTGGCACACAGAGCTGCCGGTGGAGGGTGACAGACAGTGTGAACGAACTCTCTCGTTCTCCACAGGGAGTTTCCCTCAGGCCTCCGCTAAATAAAGATCAGCTCATTACCATCTCACACACCTTCACCACGATGCACTTGAATATTCATTCCACACAGCTAAATTGCGTGGATCCGCAGCCTTTAAACGACGCGGTTCGCGTTTTTTTTCTGATCCGGGATGAGATGGACTCATGAGCGTTCATGTTTTTTAATAGACGTGCGCTACATTTCAAACTGTGACACGTCGCCGCATACCTGCACTTCAAAATCAATATGCACTTGTGATTTTTTTTAAAGGGAATTCATATTGATAGATATGAACACTTAAAGTTAAAGAATGTAAAGCAATATCATGTATATTAACTATCAATAAATTGTTAATAAATGTTTATAAACACAATTTAACGATAGTAATGTGTATCACCACTAATTAGCAGGAAATTATTGGTCTTCTAACATCAATTAATCACTGACTGTATTTAGCTCTAGCAATTTAAAACAGCACAGCTGCCCGTGTTTATTTATTCATTTTATATTTCTGGCACTAGAGATTACAGTTTCAGTGATATTCAGGTTTCCCTGGGGAAACTGAAATTTGAAAACACGGTATTGGCAGAAGCAAATCAGTGTAGACTTGTAATAATGAATAATGTAATTACATGTGCGGAAGACACACTTAGAGAGCTGAGGAAGGTCCACTCACTCGTTTGGCTATTCTCTCGTGCAGAAAGGGCTCAGGAACAAGGCCCAACTGCCCGAGAATTACCGTCTCCTGACACAGCTGTCGCGTATACAGGAATGGGCCAGACAATTATTTGAAGAGTCATTTTGAAAAGTAATTTTGTCACTGTAAAAATCTGGCTGAGAAACAGATGCACACTGTGGATTTGCCTTATTTTGATGTTCTTAGGATCATCGAGTCCGAATCCATTCACAAAGTCAGGGACCCATTTGGGCTGTGGATTCTTTCACTGGGTTTAGGAGAAACCACTCACTGCAGAATCTCCAGCTAACTAACGGTTCTTGGAGCTGATAGGGTAAAATCACATCACATTCATCTCCCCAGATTACATGCATAAAGCATCGATCTGTATCGCCACATTACGTCTACAAACGTCCTTTTTTTCCCCTTGAGGACATCCACATGTTAAGGAGTTGAAGAATTACAGAAACCACACAGCACACTCACAGAAAAAACGGTTCCAAAAGGAGACCATAGAAGAACGCTATCTAGTTCAAGGGTTCTTTATTGGGCAAAACGGATCTTTGTCTGCGAGCATTCACACTTCACACCTACGGTTTCCATAAAGAACTAAAACGAGTTCCTCAATGGAGAGCCTTCAATCAAAAGACCCTTTTTTTGAGAGTGTATGTTAATGTCAGAGTCCCAGCTGACATGTACTTAAGTCTCATAAATAGGGCAAGATTAACTATTCAGCCACAAAAAGAGACCTTACTAATCCTCCCCTCCCCACAAACCTTTGCGCTCTGTATAATTCATCAAGTTGCTTTCTTTTTTTTTTTTTTTCACCGGCTGACTCCTGGCCAGATCTGTGAATAAGTGATGTCTGTGTTTGAGTGAAAATAAGGCTCCCAGCGCACGTTTCTCATTCCTCTCGAGTTCTCCCGGCGGCAGCGTGCACACAGCCACTGCTCCGGCGGTATTAGCTGAGAACAGGAACGAACGCTTTTCCAGCGGAGCGGCGAGTGTTAGCCGCGGCGTCTGGAGCGCACAGAGTAAACATCTTAGCCGGCTGCTCCTCGGAACAATACCCACAAACACCAGCTCTTGGCATGAGCTCAATCCCCTCCCTTTTTCACCGCTGGGGGAGGAGGAACACTTTTCTGTTGTCTTGTTGACGTGTTAGAAAATAATGGATACAAAATATTCGGAAAAACGGCGCGCGCAAAATAGGCCGCTGTAAAATATAGTCGTGTCGCCAACGCATTCTACAAAAACCCCGTGTTCACTTCAAAGAACATTCTCAGGGTACCGAAACTAGAACCGACTCCGACAGAAAATACGGGGAAAATAATATTTTATGACAAAGTGGTAGAAAAAAAAACACTGTCCGCAGTCTAGTTTTATTTCCACAGCAAAACCTGGCTCAGTACAGCTTCGCGACACTGTATGCACAGGTGTGCGATGTCGTGTGCACATACGTGTGATGTCATGCTGTCATGCACGCATTTGTGTGATGTCATCCACACAGATGTGCAACATCAGGGTTCTCTGCGGGTCAAATGCTAATCTGACCCGTATCTGACCTGCAAGGGCGAAAAAAGACTGAGTGGACTCATGGATAAATAAACAATGGGGAAAACTAAGCAACCAGGAATCATGTACAGATCAATTCATTTGGCAACGGCAGTTTACTGTTTGAGAAAGGCATTACAGCAAGGAGCTGTGGGCTATTACAAACCAGAGTTCCTGATATGGTTTCTGCTCCACTCCAATGGATAAACATAATTGGAATCATAATCATCATTTTCTATTTTAAAAATATTGTCATATTAGAATGATGTATTATTACTAGCACATGAAAACAATTCAATAATTTAGCATATTTAAAAAAAATAAAAAGAATACTAACTACCAAAATATAAAATTAAGAAATGATGAAATCCTGGTTTTATGCGATAATAAGGACTATTATCATAGGAGTGCTCATCGGCTGCATGTGAATTAGCGATGGAGACTTTCGACAGCAAGAGGGAACATCTGGGCTAAGAGCAGAATGAGCTGCTGCTTCTCCTGTGATCAATTAGGGCTGAGTGGGGGAGGGTGACAGAGGGACAGAGGGAGGGAGGGAGACAGGGATAGACAGAGAGAGGGAGAGAGAGAGAGAGGGAGGGAGAGCGGAGCCTTGTTAATGCAGCACAAGCCGCGATCGATCAGCTGTCCGCTCCCACAACACAGCCCGTCTTCTCCCCCGGCTCAAATTATGAGTGCGCACGTTTATTTATTTCACTTATCCCACTGCGCAAACAGTCAATAGCAGGGCTGGAGACGGTGTGTGTGTGCGTGTGTGTGAGTGTGTGTGAGTGTGTGTGTGTGTGTGCGTGTGCGTGTGTGTCAGCGTGTGTGTGTGTGTGTGTGTGTGTGAGCGAGGGACCGGCTAGGGAGAGAGAGAGAGAGAGAGAGACTGAATCAACAGACGCTCAGTATACCCCAAGGAGGGCAGGAGACGAGGAAGGAAACAAAGAGAGAACAAGACATAGATAGAGAGAAAGAGATGGGAGAAAAAAGATGCACTATATTCACTATATAAATATCACTATATCACTAACACTTTTCAAAGATGCATATGTGTGTGCATGTGTGTGTGTGTGTGTGTGCGTATGAGAAAGACAAAAAGAGAGAGAGAGAAAGGGCGGGCCTAGCCAATTAGGCTGGTGTGTGTTGGACACTTCGTCTTTGTCAGACCCGTGTCCCGGTTGGGTGGGTCGTTGGATTTGTTGGTGGGGTGTGTCAGTTGGGTGTGTAGGTTGGGTGTGTCAGTTGGGTGTGTAGGTTGGGTGTGTAGGTTGGGTGTGTCAGTTGGGTGTGTAGGTTGGGTGTGTCAGTTGGGTGTGTAGGTTAGGTGTGTAGGTTGGGTGTCAGTTGGGTGTGTAGGTTAGGTGCGTAGGTTAGGTGTGTTGGTTGGGTGTGTAGGTTAGGTGTGTAGGTTAAGTGTGTAGGTTGGGTGTCAGTTGGGTGTGTCGGTTGGGTGTGATGGTTGGGTGTGTCGGTTGGATGTGACGGTTGTTCTGATCGTGTTCTCCCACCTGGCAGTTGATCCAGTACCCGATAATCCGGTCCACGGCCGCCGGCTCCTTCTGTGTCCACTGCAGGTTGTAGGAGTAGGTGTTGTCCTTCTGGATGCGGATGGGGTTGGGCGTGTCGTAGTAGAACTCCGGGTTGTACGGCCGTGCTACAGAGAGAGAGTGTGAGGAGAGATTTTCACTCATGATTTTCTTCTAATGAAACATCTGATAACAAACAAATCCTCTTACGTTAACACATCTGCACACATATACACACAGACACATACACACACGCATTCGCAGAGAGAGAGAGAGAGAGAGAGAGAGGTCGGTCGAAAGTAATCAGATCTACTGATGAAGCTAGGTTTGATTCAGGTTTGGTTCTGTGTGTTATAAACTGCAGCTTCATTGATGCAGACTTTTCTCCTGTGAAGGTATACCAGACCCAGGCTCAGCACATACAATCTGAAACAAAATTAATCTCTTTCCCAGCTCTCCCATGTCACAGATTTCAAAAGAAATGGGACCACAGTGGCCTGGAAGAGTCCATTACAGAGTTCACATCAACACACCTCACTCCCTCCATCCAAATAATATGTATATGATTTCAGCACAGCTAATATCAAAACGCTGCAAAGCATGAAGTGGGCTGTTGAACGTTTCAGCGGTGACAAGGCGGTATGATAGCTTCATTTAAATGGGCTGTTTTCTATATTATTATAAGCATATTCATTCAAAAGGAGCTCCAACAGAAGGCTTTCTGAGTGAAATCGATAAGAAGGGAGAACAATTGGTGGAGCACACCCAGTAAAGGCCCATCAGTCAGCAGAGCTAAGGCAGGTCTGGCTGCTATTTTTTAAAAACCTGCTCCACTGATTTCCCTCGATGTGCCCCATGTCCACGCTAATGCAGAAATAACATTATAGAAATACGCGGATTATCTAGCAAAATAGAATAACATGATTAAAATGGATTGATACATGCAGGTATGCTTAAAGGGACAATAGGTGAGATTTTTTTGCGTTAAAGCATTGTTACCAGATCATTGTAAATCCCTTCCTATTGTTGAAAAAGGCTCACCGACATGTTGACTCACCCTCCGCCTGTGTTTACAGTCCCAAGGTTTGAGCATGTTTGTTGACCGTTAGGAGTGCGAAATGTTTGTTGACTGTTCGGAGTGCAAAATGACCTATTGCACCTTTGAATACACATTTTTATACACTGTATTTTTGACAATCTGAATTACAATACAAATACAATACATGTAAGAATGTGCACGTACGGTATGATAATACTCTAGTGAGGGAAGGGCAGTATTGGTCGGCAGAAATAAGCCTCGTTCATGTTTTTACAGCACACTGTGGTGGAAAAATGCTAAATTCAAAGCACCCGGACATAATAAGCATGTAATAATATTAATCACCTGTGAACATGCAGATAACATGATATATTACAAATTATACCCTGCAATGACATGGCAGACTTTTCCGGTGTTTAAAAAGAGCTTTTAATTTGCCATTTCAACCCCCCTCAAAAACGATGCTGCACTCTAGTTGGCACCAATGTGACAGTCTCACTAGAGTCCCCAGAACACTTCTGACACTGTGGGCAAACTCAGTCTAATAAAAAGCCAGCCAGCACAGATGTTATCAGGCTTGCTGCTGTCCTGAAATTTCACGAGCGAATCAAAAGGCTTTTCTTTAAGCCTCTTGCTGCCACACACTCAGAAATAAAGGTACAGCTGCTGTGGAACTTTACTTAAAGAAACTAATTTCCCAAATGTACTCTATTCTATCTGGGTACTAATACGTAACTTTCACAGGCAAAAAAAGTTGCAAAAATTGTGTATTGCTGGCTAGGAGTACAAGTTTATGTACTCCTCCTGGTCCTGGAGAGCCACAGGGCGTGCTGGTTTTTGTTTTCGCCTACATATCAGTGGGCGGCCTGTAGCGTAGTGGTTAAGGTAAATGACTGGGACACGCAGGTTGGTGGTTCTAATCCCGGTGTGGCCACAATATGATCCGCACAGCCGTTAGGCCCTTGAGCAAGGCCCTTAACCCTACATTGCTCCAGGGGAGGATTGTCTCCTGCTTAGTCTAATCAACTGTACGTTGCTCTGGATAAGAGTCTGCCAAATGCCAATAATGTAATGTAATGTAATATAATGTAATGTAATATCATATCAGACCCAAGAAACAAGGTGAGGTAAGTCAACTGTGTAATTAACTGCTTTCATTGATCAATTGAGTGCTGATTTACAACAAAAACCAGCACACCTGCAACTCTCCAGGACCAGGAGTGAGTATCACTGGGTTAGGGTTAGGGTTCCCCAGCACACCCTGTGGCTCTCCAGCACCAGGAGTGAGTACCACTGGGTTAGGGTTAGGGTTCCCCAGCGTACCCTGCGGCTCTCCAGGACCAGGAATGACCTACAGGGTACCAGCCCAGCGACTAGCCTTTGTACATTTTCGGGTACTTTTTCATGCCTCGTGGGGTCCAGAGACGGGGACAGCGGGAGGGGGGGGGGGGGCGTACCGGACACGTTGAAGATGCAGGAGGAGCTCCCCACGCCGTTGTTGATGCTGCACTCGTAGGTGCCGTTGTTGCCGGGACGCAGGTTCTCAATGCGCAGCTGCGGGGGGTCCTGGGTGTTGAGCGTCTCCGGGCGGAGGGGCCGCCCGTTCACCAGCCAGGAGACGCGGGCCACGCGCTGCGGGTTGGACTTCAGCACCGTGCACCGCAGCGTCACCGGCATGTTGCTGGGCGACCGCACGTCCTGCAACACCGGGTCTACAAGCGGGGCGTCTGCAGCGGGAGAGAGAGGGAGAGAGAGAGGCACAACGGTGGTCACCACCACAGTCCTGGGACTACAGACCATAGGTAAATTCCACACAGACATTAGAAAGTACTTTAGCCAGTACATTAGTCAGAAACACTGGGGGTTTTCAAGATGACATTGATATGGTGCTTGATACTATCTAGTTTTTAGGTATAGGGGGGTGGCCTGTAGCGTAGTGGTTAAGGTAAATGACTGGGACACGCAAGGTCGGTGGTTCTAATCCCCGGTGTAGCCACAATAAGATCCGCACAGCCGTTGGGCCCTTGAGCAAGGCCCTTAACCCTGTATTGCTCCAGGGGAGGATTGTCTCCTGCTTAGTCTAATCAATTGTACGTTGCTCTGGATAAGAGCGTCTGCTAAATGCCAATAATGTAATGTAATGTAAAGGTATACTAAGCACAATGTACTTTTTAGTCGTCAGAATATGGTGAGCACTGTTGAGCTGTCATTATGCTATGCTTATACATTATGCTTTGTTATGTTATGTTATGGTTTTCATTGGATGTTAATTAATTGATTCATTAAGCAGGTGATTTCACTTATTAAAAGTAGAACTTCATTAACTTCAAAAAGGGAAACTTCTTTATCGCAGACACCATCGCTAGTAACATAAAAATGTAAGGTCATACCGTATATTCACATTTACAAATGTACTGTATCGTCTTCTGCCTCAAGACCAAAGTAGACACCAGACATCAGACACTCTTGTCGAGCAGATAACCGAAAGCCTTGATTTTTGGTCTGATTTGGGAGTTCATTTTGTCTGTTTTTTTACCGCAGCTTTCCTAGGGCATGAGTGAATACAGCTGCCCAAGGCAGTCGGCAGAATGAAGAGCCTAAATTGTTGATATCGAACTGAATAAGGCCGAATGGCCTGTTCTCCTTATCAAAAAACTAAATGTTCATAATCTTTCCAACGGGCAGGTGAAGGCCAGGGCACTGTAACTAGAGATGAGTCATCATTTTTGTGCTCACAATAACTGTATTTAACGGAAGTAAATGAGAAATAAATAAAGTAGAAAACTGAGCTGAACACTCAGCCAAGTTCTAAATGAAAAAATTGTCTGGCAGGAAAGCCGAGCTAAAAGCAGCTCGGAGCAAAAGCAGAAAACATAACTACATAACAGACCGACCCTGAGTTTGGGTCAAAGCGCACTTCTGTTAGCCAGACTGCAGGTTAGATGCTTTTTTCAGCGTTTCAATGTTTGAAAATATGTTTGTTTGCCAATAAAATAACGTGAAGTATGGCATTGACGGCAGCGATCAAAGGCAGCACGCACTGAATTTGTCGAAGAAAAAAAAGTGTAGAGAGAGCGGGCCTTTGAATTAGAACTGCGGTGAAAATAGTCTGGTTCAACATCCATCTGGTTCAACGTCCCAACAGCTTCTACTCGTCGACCTCTCCCGAGAACTCCACGATCTCAGACTAAGAACAGCCAGATGACAGCTTGAGGAGAAGGCGGGACTCGGCCGGGGGGGGGGGGGGGCACCCAGACTTACGCCCCAGCGTGTCACTGAGAGCGGCTTCGCCACGCGCCGTCAGTGTTAATGACGTGTAATTAACCTGTCAGAAATTCACCTTCGCTAATGACTGACTACATGCCATTCGCCCGAGGGCGAGTCGCTCGGCAACACGTGAAATTACCCCGTGGCAGATCACGCCTACAGATCCCTCACGATCACGCGCACGTTAACGGGGACGTTACACGACACCGAGAGACGCATTCGCCCCGAAATGTACGCTCGCAGAAGAAAAGGGTACGGTGCCGAAAACTTCGTGCCACTGGGGTTGTACCCTTACGGTATATAAAACTGTACTCCTAGCCATCGGTTTAATAATTAATTTGTACCTTTTTTCTGTGGTAAAAGGTACTAATTAGTAACCAAAGAACAGTATTGTGCATTTGGGAAATGTGCTCCTTAAAGAACAAAAAAGTAACTCTGGTGTCTCTTCACTTCTGAGAGTACTTCTATACTTGAGACTGTATTAATGTGTAACTTTGTTGTGCTTTTGTATTGTATTGAATTTTATGTTGTAGTCTCTGCTTGCTCCTCCCTTGGCCAGGGCTAAAAGAGATAACCATCTCAATGGGACTCATCTGGTCAAATAAAGGAGAAATAAATAAAATATATATATCTGAAAGTAGCAAAATATATGTGATAACATAATTTATAATCTAATTTATTTCAATGTATTAATAATAGTATGTTCCATTTCTGTAAGGGTGTCCAGCCTCAGAAAGTGGGGGTAGGGGGGTGTAAGCAATCTCTGCTTGCAGTTACAATAGTGTAGCTAGGCAACTCCAAGCTGCCAGTTGTAATCAGAGAAAGATGCTCCTCTCATGTAATTAGCACTAGCTGCTGTAGTACTTAGTGATCTAGAGTATATATACATATATATATATATATATATATGTATATATATAGTTGAATAAGCACACTGGTAGGTATGTAGAGCAATGCTAACTCTAGAGGCACAATTCCAAATGATCCGAAAACGGGTTCGAAAAAAAAAGAAATAAAAATAAATTTATTTTGTTTTCCCCCCAGAAAAAAAACGAAACCTCTGACGATTTCAGTGTATAGCCACAAACAGTCCAATTTCTGTTCAGAACATCTGTTCTCTCTACCCTCTCTAATATTCATAAACATTGACTGTGAATATACATGTCGTCTCATTAATTCGGTGAGCACTGCAGTTTTGTTGGCATTATGGCAAATAGATGAGTAGTTCATCAGCGAATTGATCCAGCATTTCCGCGTGGGCACGTCACACAATTTGACCAATCAGACACCACGTCAGCAGGAGGATACCCAATCATATACACAAACCCATCCCCACAACTGTCTGTCATTCCCAGCAGCTTGTGTTGTAGAAAAAAAGTGCCTTTGACGGTTCGCTGTGAGTTTTGGAAGGAATGTGGGCACAGGCGGAGGCAGACAACTGGCTGTCTCCCTTTCCCGTCTATTGGGTGACAGAGAGGAGGGAGGCAGGGGCGGCCATTTTGAGGCCTGATTATCAGTCTCTGTAAGTGTGCTACACTCCCAACCACATTCATGACTATTATACACCACTGACACGGTCAGACACCAGTGACTGGGCTAAGAGAAGGAATAACACACACACACAGAGGGAGGGGGAGGGGGAGTGAGAGAGAAAGGGAAAAGGACAGAGAGAGAGGGCGGGAGAGAGAAAGGGAGGGAGAGAGACACAGAGACATGAAGAGAGATGGAGAGAGAAAGAGAGAGAGGGCGAGAGAGAGAAAGGGAGGGAGAGAGACAGAGACAGACATGAAGAGAGATGGAGAGAGAGAGAGCGAATGAGTTTGAAAAGTAATGGTTGTTAATGGTTCTTCTGCTACAGATTACCCTACAGCACTTACATTTCACAGCACAATACCCGCCCCATGGCCAAACAATAACTCAGCGCTTGTAAAAAAAAAAAAAGTTGTTTTAATCATAAAGTCCCCTAAGTGTGGGCAGACAAAGGAGCTCTCCATAAAGAAAGAAAAACAGAGAGCAAAGGATGAGGGACAGTGAGTGGGTGACAGGGGGGAGAGAGTGACTAAGTGAGATGAAGAGATGAGAGAGGGAGTGAGACCACGGCAGGGAGAGAACGATAGAGACACACGCAGGGGTGACCAGATACTGAGAGAGGAAGAGAAAGCGGGCTGGCTCCAGGCAGCCTGCATCCCACAATTCCTTATCATGCGTGTTTATCCCAACATCTACAAAATGGCCACCCGGCACAAGGCGCCAGATCCCACATCCACAAAACCGGATGGTAACAATTTACAATAAGGTTACATGGACTGGCATTAAATAATGTAGTTCATAACAACCTACTGAGAGGTTAATCTGTTTAGGTTTGTTTATGTAATTGTACATCATTAATTCTTGTTAAGAACTACATTAGTTAATGCCAATTCATATTGGAATGAAAAAGTTTATGTATTTGTTAATGGTTAGCTAAGTATAGGTTTATCCTAATGTATAAATATTAGTGTAACTAACACATTAGTTAGTAGTTAACAATTATGTTAACTAATGAAAAGTAATTAATGTGTCTGTATATCAATGAATGCATGTTAACAACGACATTAGTTAATGCCAATTCATGTACCCTTACTGTTAAGTGTGACCAATGGGACTGAGGACTGGGCAGATTTAGGGCTGCTTTCGGACGAAGGAGTCATTGATTCAGAAAGGCCCTCCCTAATATTTTGCTGATTTATTTTCATTCGTCCATAAAAGCAAAACTAGTGTCTGAAATATCCTCCTTCATTCTTACTTTTGGCTGCTTCTTTCTTCGGATAATTAAAGCCGACCTAGCCAATGTCAGAAAGTACACGCTGCAATAGCATTGCTATGGTATACGTAACCAGATTTGAGATTAATTATTGATTTTGGAGTTTGTTGGTTAATGGCACAGTGTAGCTAGCACACAAGTCAGGAATCCAAATATAAATATAAAATTGAATTTATTGTATATCTACTACCCTGTGTGACCTTCAGCCATATTTATTCATGGATTTGTCCATCATTTTTGTTTTCTGTTAGGGACCCTCATCCTTTAGTGGATCTCTAAATGCGCTGTCATGCTTTTTGGAAATACATAGCGGCAGATCGCAGGAGTAAATAGTTTTATCTGATCAGATTGTAATTAGATCATCAGGTGATTTCTCAACAGACATAATACTCAACAATATTCATCTATTCAAAATATGCTGTGGTGTGCATTTAATAAAGGTACATTTGACTTATAAAGTGCCAAACCTGTGATAGCAGGAGTAAATAGTTTTATCTGATCGTACTATAATTCCATCATGAGGTAATTTCTCAAAAGGCAGTGTTCAACAATATTCAACTATTCAAAATATGTGTGAATTACTGCAAAGATGTGACAGGACAGCCTATTTTATAGTATCTCTTTGTAGATTTTTACTCAGGAACTGTGACCACACAGGAATCGGGATACTATCTAGAGCTGAACTTACACTGCATTTTGACCTGTACTTGGACTACACTGACGAGCTGCACACGTTCAAAAAATGATCTAGACCTAGCTCACTCTAGGGCTGAACTTACACTGCACAATGACCTGTACTTGGCCTATATTCTACAGCTGAACACTGCATGATGACCTGGAGTTGGGCTAGTCTGGACTTGTCTACACTCTCGAGCTGAACTTACTTGCAAGATGACCTGGACTTACACTTACACTCAATGGCTGTAATCACACTGCACAATGAGCTGAACCTGGGCCTCCCGTCTCTTGACGTTGAAACATGAACTAGACTTGGCTCACTCTATGGCTGTACTCACACTGCACAATGAGCTGGACCTGGGCCTCCCGTCTCTTGATGTTGAGCCCGTTGTACTGCGCGGTCTGGCAGCGGTAAGTCCCGGCGAGGTCCCGCGTGGCGTTGTTCAGCCGCAGACGCCCGTCCCTGGTCTCCATGGCCCAGTCTCCGTTGGGCATGGGCAGGTCCTTGTCCGCTCGGGACCACAGCACAGGGGGGCGGGGTTTCCCGTCGACCAGACACACTAGTTCCGCCCACGATCCTTCCCGCACCGTCACCGTCCCGCCACCAGTGGGCACTGTCAGCACCGGCGGAATAACTGCAAGACAAGAGGATAGAAAGATAGATAGATAGATGTATCCTCCCTCTAACAGTCATTTTGTAACAGAATGTTCACCACGTATCAGCTTAGTCGGAGAGGGAACAAAATGACAATCAGGGGATGAAGGATGCCAGGTTGGGAATTTAGCCAGGACACCAGGGAACCCCTTACTCTTTGCGAAGAGTGTCCTGGGATCTTTAATGACCACAGTGAGTCAGGACCTCGGTTTAATGTCTCATCGAGAGAGGAGGGAGGGGCCCGCTTTCTGACACTTGACTGAGTCTTGCTGAAGACAGTAGGGTAGGCGGTGACAGGGTGATGGCCTTTACCACTGACTGCCAGGGACTTCACGCACAGTCAGGACAGCATATCTATGTGACGAAACTCCACATCAACTTTAACAGAATCCATCCAGCTACAGAAAGCTGGGCGGGTGGGGGGCAGAGACAGGAAAATACAGAGGGAGAGACAGGGAGAGAGAGAGAAATAGAATATCCCCATGAGGGATGAGAGAATGAGAGAGGTAAACAGAGAAGAGAATGAGAAAGTGAGACTCTCTTCTATCATAGTTCATGGTGGGGACTTGAGCGGGAGGTGGTCTATGGGGGCGCGGTTCTGAAGAAATTACGAAGGCTGTAAACGCAATAATAAGAACCACCCAATGACTGCTGGGGACCACTGATCCCATACAGCCAGACCCCAAAAACCTGGGACGTGAAACAGGGTGTCCAGAGGCTTTCATGTACATCCCTACAGGCTTCTGTGTCCTCCTTGGGAATGGGGGTAGGAGCTGTCTGCTCTAGCTCAATGACCCATCCCAAACTTCCTTTCCCCAGGTGAGGAACTCTGGGCAAGGCCCAAAAAGAGGCTTATTCTCTGTGTGTTTTTCATTTGGGGCCTTAAACAAACACATTCAGGCACCTCAAGTCTCAATTCATAGTTGTTCATTTTGCGAATACCCATTAACCTTGAGCCGTTAGTTTTCTCATGATAGACGAGGCCGCCACTGAAAACGAGTGTACAGGAGACTGTGTTGCTTATACCTGCCACTCTCCCGTTTCGTATGGATCTTTTCTTTCTCACAACATAGTGAAAATATGAGTCGTGAACAAGACAGACAAAAGGGCAAACAATGAACTGAAATAGAAATGAAATTATTTTTCTCAAGGATAAGGACACAAGAAGAGTGCACACTCTTTAGACACAGTGCCCCACTTCCCACAATTCAAAGCTGTGGCCTTCTGCAAACTCCATCTGCAGGAGAATGGCAAGGCCTCTTCTTAGAGATGGCACCCAAGCCTCACTTGGGTAGAAGGCATCACAAAGCAAGTAACATGTTCTATTACTGCTGAGTTTTATTTTTTAATGGAAAATGCAAGGGACATTGTTGGTTCTTGCACAATCCATTATATAGTATGAAAAAAAAATTAATCCATGAGCCCATGTGGATGTTTCAAATGTTTCTTTGCTACCCAAGTTATTTCCCCAATAGAAATATAAAATCATAGTCAAAAATAAATACAAAAAGTCTCACATGCTTGCATTCCTCATTGGGTAGTTTTTCAACAATGGGGACTGAGATCAGTGATCGCAGCATGTCTTAAAATACTTTTACCATTCCTAGCGTGTAAACCGACAGCCTTTCACACAGAACAAAGCAGTTTAATATCTTGTTTTTCACTCATTTGTTTGTTTTTCTCTCTTTTGATCACCATCCACAAGTGCACTCCACAGTCTGTCTGCATTAAAGGCAGCTTCTACACGCCATCAGATGCCATTTCAGATTCAGGAAGCGATACACTGAGGGTGAAGAAAGCTGTGGGTCGGTGTTTACAGACTTTATAACAGATTTGACTAACTAAGTTGGCCTGGTCTGTGTGTTACGGGGGCCCCGTTCAGAGAGGAGAGAGTCTGGAAGAGGAACGGCTCTTTGGTTAATGAACCAATGACCGCTCACAGTTGGGAGTCCTCTTCTTGTATGATGATGGCTAGAATTAATAAGGACACTAATAAATAATAAAGGAGCTGTATGTGGCAAAGGAAGGGGAGAGGTAGAAAAGAAAACATCACCAGGAGGAAGAAGGAAGAGGAGAGAGGATGAAAGGAAGAGGGGGACAGAGGAGGAAGAAGAGAAGCTTCAGGGAAGGGAAGAAGGTAAGTTAAAGCAAGGTAGAGGTGTTCGAGGTTCATCGCAACATGCCCAGTGTAAAATCAACTGAACACTATTGGCTCTAACAGAGTTCAGGTAGGCCTACACTCTGAGAAAAAAAAGGGGCCCCAAAAGGACCCTAACTATTTCAAGGGTTCCTTGTTGGACAAAATAATTATTTGTCTGGGAGCTTTCAGACTTCACACCTATGATAGAGGGTTCCATAAAGAACTAAAAAGGGTTAGTCTATGGAGAAAAGCAAAAGAACCCTTCTATCTAAGAGTGTATAGGAACATACAAACTGTTAAACTTGACAGAGTTCTGCTCCCTGCTGACAAAAACAGCTGTTTCAACCAGATATCAGCTCAGACAAGCTATCAGCACTAGCTGCTGGACGAGCTCAACCCAGCTAGACAATCTTTACGACCAGCTTGGCCATGCTGGTCGACCAGCTCATACCCAGCTAGACCAGCTTTATGACCAGCTTGGCCATGCTGGTTGACCAGCTCATACCAAGCTAGACCAGCTTCATGACCAGCTTGGCCATGCTGGTTGACCAGCTCATACCCAGCTAGACCAGCTTCATGACCAGCTTGGCCATGCTGGTCGACCAGCTCATACCCAGCTAGACCAGCTTCATGACCAGCTTGGCCATGCTGGTTGACCAGCTCATACCCAGCTAGACCAGCTTCATGACCAGCTTGGCCATGCTGGTTGACCAGCTCATACCCAGCTAGACCAGCTTCATGACCAGCTTGGCCATGCTGGTTGACCAGCTCATACCCAGCTAGACCAGCTTCATGACCAGCTTGACCATGCTGGTTGACCAGCTCATACCCAGCTAGACAATCTTTACGACCAGCTCATACCCAGCTAGACCAGCTTCATGACCAGCTTGGCCATGCTGGTTGACCAGCTCATACCCAGCTAGACCAGCTACATTTTCGAGCTGGTGAAGCTGGCATAGCTGTATTTGTGCATAGCTCTGTTTGGCAGACACGGAGGAAGAGGAGTCCAGGAGGAAGAACCCTCACCGCTGCTCTGGGTGATGTTGACGTCCACCCGCAGCTCGGACACGGAGCTCCCGGGGAAGCTAGCCACGCAGCTGTAGGTGGCCTGGTCGCGGAACTTCATGTCCACTATCTCCAGGCTGCTGGTGCCGGGGGCCATGTCGGGGTCACTGCGCAGGAAGAGGAGGCTCTCCGAGGGCACGACGGGCACCGCGTTCTTGTACCAGGTGTAGTTCACCTTGTCCTGGGGCTGGGCGTCCACGTGGCAGGACAGCTTGAGGTCGCGGCCGATCTGGATGGACTCGCTGTCCTTGTTGAGGTCCGGCGTGATCTGGAAGGTCAGGTTCCTCATGACTGCGGAGGGAGGAGAGAGCGTTGGAGCAACAAAGAAAAGTGGAAGAACCTTTGAAGGGAAATTAAAGAGTAAACTTTTACCTGCTGCTTTTTTTTTTTTTTAACGGTGGCTTGCTTGCTGCAAAATGATTTCTTTAACATAACATAATATAACATACTAATGAAAACAGACCATTCAGCTCAACAATAATTACTAGTTTCTTACCCCTCAAGGGCACCTAGTACTCACCACTTCAAACTAACTGTTTGGACAGGAAAGGAAGTATATGCCTTACTGTGGTCATGTTGGGTTCATACTGGGGTTATGCTGGGTAGCATATTCTCAGCGGGAATTGGAAGAGGCGTTTACGGAAAAATAAAAACAGAGGAGTTAAGTGGGGGGCCTCGTGATGACAGCCTGATAAAAGCTTTGGCGGGTGTAGCTACACCATATGGTTTTTCTTCCACACTCAAATATGAAACTTCTGTCACGTCTACCTGTCTGAACACGGAATCGCTACAGGCATTGCACGTGCTTGACACGATGCTGCCCACTTAGCGAGAAAACAGACATGATTTCCTCTCTGAAAAACATCCTGTTTAATTGGTTCACTTCACAGTCGGGTTAATTGCAGTAAACAGAGGCATTTAAAAAGGTTAAAAATATCCATGGTTCACGGATAAAAGGTTTATATAGAAGCACATTATTACAACGGCACACTTAACCTCTAAAACTGTGATCATATCAGCCTCGTAGACATGGCAGAAGAGAGCAGAGATCAACAGCCCTCAAACACTCACCCATGAAATAGCACTGATACACAAATTAATGATAATGTGCAAAGTTGCATGAACACATGTACAAACACGCACAAAAACATACTGTATGGACTTAAAAGATTATTTTAAAAATGGAATACAATGGCGAATGTTTGTGCTCTCTTACATGAAACAAAGATGTCTTTTTACAAGCTAAATATTTAACTCACACAGGTATGCAGACTTCCACACCTACACACACTGACACATACTGTACATACACACGTATGCATATGCACACGCACACGCACACACACACACACGCAAGTACACGCACGCAGACACACACACACCCACACACACACACACACACACACGCTCAGACACACACCCACACACACACATGCACACAGACACACACACAGACACATACACACGCAGACACACACTCACACATGCACACACATACACACACAGACACACACAGACATATACACACACAGACACACACCCACACGCAGACACACGCACAAACACGTTCAGACAGACACGCACACACACACTCAGGCAGACACACACACACACACACATACACACAGACACACACCCACACGCAGACACACGCACACACACGCTCAGACAGACACACACACACACACACACTCAGGCAGACACACACACATACACACAGACACACACCCAGACGCAGACACACGCACACACACGCTCAGACAGACACACACACACACACACACACACACGCTCAGAAAGGCACACACACAGACACACAGACACACACACACACGCTCAGAAAGGCACACACACAGACACACAGACACACACAGACACACACACACACACACACACACACACACGCACACACACACACACACACGCTCAGGCAGACACACACACACACACAGACACACAGACACACACACACACACACACACACACGCACACACACATACACGCACACACGCTCAGACAGGCACACACACAGACACACACACACACACACACACGCACACACGCATGCACACACACCTCTGACGATCAGGTTGACGGTGCGCTTGGCGGGGTTGCCCACGCTGTTGACGGCGGTGCAGTTGTAGTAGCCCGAGTCGGCCGGGGTGACGGAGCGCAGTGACAGAGAGCCCCCTCGGATCTGGGCCCGGGGCGGCATGGGCCCGGGGTAGCGGGACCAGGACACCGTGGGCGTGGGGTTCCCGGCCGTCACCTCGCAGGACAGGGTCACGTCCCTCCCGGGGTCCACCACCAGGGTCTCGTTAACGGACAGACGCAGGGCAGGAGGGGCTAAGAGGAGGACACAGGCTGAGAGTCGGTTACATCGTCCTTAGCGACACACTACATGGAGACGCAAAGTGTGTGCACTGCAAACACCCACAAAAACAATCAGTCGCAACAAGTCATTCCATCTTTTATGTAAACTTAGACTTGTTATTTCTGTCACTTTCTTGCTAAAAAAGACAAAAATATTGCAAATGAGGTGAGACAGTTTGTCAAGCAAACAGTAACATTAAACAAAGCCAATAATTGTACTTGAGAGAAAGAAATACGATTTTAAGTCTAATTACAAGACTTGTAAAGACAGGTTTTTTTTGCACGGTGTAATGGGCATCACCTTCATCTTTTGAAGAGACAAGCTGTGTTTAATTTACATCATCTTACGACTTATATGAGGATACAGACTGTGTGTTACATCAACTTGTAGGTTTCTATTACATAAAGAGACAGACGTATCTTCCTTCTGCGGACATCGGGGACATCACCCTGAAAGAGGTCTTTTGAATCATTTATTAGCCATTAACTGAAACGATAAAGCTATTATCATAGATAAGGAGGGCAATTTTCGCGAGATTCCAATCATTCATTACATATCAAGGTAAGTGCTCTGCCCGGCTAAATCTGACTCATTTTCTATTGAAAAATAAATGTCACCATTGTGCCTTCCCCATCATTATTTAAAGCTATTCATAAAAGATGAAATGTACATATTTTATTGGATCCCAAACCTGTACACCGCCTTCGACTCTCATCAGTCTCTCTGCAGAGCGGCCAATCTGTCACAAACACCCGCCATTAGCATCTCCCCGCGCTGAAACAGCTTCCCTCCTTCTCTGTCACTTTCATCCTATAATATAAATCATCTCGGACACGTCGCCCATCGACGGGAGGGAAAGGCCAGGCGACTGATTGGCCAGCAGTGGCACGGACGGACCAAATGACAAAATGGAGGAGATTTGGTTCACGGGGAGAGTAGCATCCTGTTGTTACGTGCGGGGTGTGTAATCACCCCAACTCGTGGACACGCTGACATACGCTCGCTCACACACACAGACACTACAGACCTGGGTCAAATACGTAATAGTTTTGGATCCAACTACTTTACATTATTGGCATTTTGGCAGACGCTCTTATCCAGAGCAACGTACAGACTAAGCAGGAGACAATCCTCCCCTGGAGCAATGCAGGGTTAAGGGCCTTGCTCAAGGGTCCAACGGCTGTGCAGACCTTATTGTGGCTAGAGTGGGATTAGAGCCACCGACCTTACGTGTCCCAGTCATTTACCTTAACCACTACGCTACAGGCCGCCCCCACTTTTATACCTTCTACTGAGCTTGTCTGGCGTATTGGACCTATGACATGCTCTCAAAAAGTGCAAACCCCGCCTTCTGCTTCACTTGGTTGGCTAAATTGCACCAGGCAAGATCAATCAAGCACATAGAAGTAACTGACCAGGTCTGACACAAACACCCCAAAAAGGAATCCATACTGAGGCCAATGATAGTGGTACACACACTATACTCTTTAACTCCCTCACATCATATATTAACTACTTACTGCCCTTACACTATGTTAAATATATGCTGGTTTCAAAGTTTTCATTTGTATTTCTTTCTTTTTTTTTAGATGAAAAGAGGTCATCATAGATCTATTTTCTGAAACCAGTACAGTTGCTGTGAGCTCATAAAACTTTAATTAATCCAATAAAAATGCAACCTGTTATATTTGAGAATAACATTTTACATAACATTGCATCACCATACATAAGTCATGATATTTGCTTATTCATCTTTTATAAAGGTTTTGTGTCATGTTACCGAAGGTGTTATGCTACAGGAACAGCAACACAATTTTTTGACCTAAAATGAAATGTTTTGAGCTACACATTAATACATATTTCAGAGCCTAGTAACAGTGACACATTTTTTACTTTAAAAAAACTGAAAACCCATCTCTTTAGAGATGTCTTTTTACCATATTCTATTTTTAAAATATTTAAAAACTGTTTCTAAAACATTTATATAATTTATGAAACACTCTCTTGTTCACATGCATGTATCAGCTTCTCTGAACAACCTTGACATCAAGAAATGTGCTTTAGAAATAAAGATTAGGAAAAAAAATGTTTTGGACATGTTTATATTGTTGTTGCAATTCCCTTTCATTAATATCATAGTCCTTACCATTGACCTTGGCTAATGGCTGTAAACAGCATCTGGACAAAAACTGGTCTAGAAATTATAATTTAGAAAATGCTACAGTATTACTTGAAAGAAGAAATTGTGAAAATATTGAGGAACAGCAGGTGGAAGCTTGTTGGCTTTCTCTGATTCCGATAGCTGTCTGTCTGTCTGTCTGTCTGTCTGTCTGAATGCCTGCATGTCTGTGCGCCTGTCTGCCTGTCTCTCTGCCAGCGTGCTCTCATAAATGTTTGGTTCATATTCACTCCTGCACATTGTTGCCTGTCCTTGTGAGAGAATGCACAAGCCTGGCCCCATTCGGCAGCTTCATATGAAATCACGTCCTTTTCACACGATGTTGCACATACAGGACGTACGTGCACAATAGCCTGCGCATGTACCCAGTGCTCCATAGGAGGGGTTAGCCAGCACTGCATTCTGGGAACAGTTGTGTGTGTATAATGGCAAGCAGGAGATGGAGGCTAAACAGGTGCATACTCTAATCCAGTGTGAGGTAAGTGAATGAAAACAGGGGGATAAATACCCATAATACCCCAGGATGGTCTTTCCAATTCAATACACCCAGGGAACAGCAGCTGCCCCCTACGCCCCCTCCCGCCTCCAACCCTAGCTTTTATGCTCTGATCACTCAGGCTGGAATCAGGGTAATCCCATCTCGGCGCCCAAAAATAGGAATCGATTCATTAAAGTCCACAGGTCCTTCTAATCTCCAGTTCATCAGGATTCAATCTCGTTGATGCATTGCCCTGAACCCCCATGCCCCCACCCACATCAACCCCCTCCACCCCCCCCCAATCCCACAATCCCTACCACAGTGTCACCTAGGCGATGGCTTATTTCCTGCTAGTCCTACTCCAGGACCAGTACCAGAACCATAGAACAAATACTGGGTCCACATCTCAAACGACAACTCAAAATCAGTCCGCCCATAACCGAGTTCAAACTGCCAGCAAACACTCCAGTGGGTTTAGGGTGAGTTCTGTGAAACCATTCTCAGGCCATAAGACGATCGCAGGAAACTGTGACCGGACCGGTGAGGAGTGACCGAAGGGCCCTGTATGACCCGTGAGAGTGAGAGGAGGAGGGAGTCTCTCCAGGTGCAGCGCACACGCAGTCGTGTGTGTGTGTGTGTCTGTCTGCCTGAGTGTGTGTGTGTGTGTGTGTCTGTTACACCCCCCCCCCCCAGATCCCCCGAAAGACCCGCGAGAAATGGAGCCTCATTCCCATCAGCGTGGTTAATTTCACCCGCGCAAAAAAAAAAAAAGAACAACTCGCCTCCCCAAAATCACCATAAAGAGTAAATCATCCTGACCTCTAAACGCAGGCTCCATTTTAGAGGAGTGTATTATTAATATTAATGCGGAATTGTCCCTCTCTGGCTGTTCCCGTGTACAGCACTGCCGCGGTCGTGGACCGTGCCCTTTCTCCATGACTGAACGTGGGACGACAGTTACAGCTTTTAGTGCCAGTACCTGATGACACATGAATCCAAAGACAAACATTCATTAAGAATGAGGCTTTTTGCCTCTGCTGTTAAAAGGGCTCTCGTACCATTACTATGACAGCCAGGTAACATTCTGTTGAAAAAAATGGTTCCCCTACGAGGGAACAACAGTGCCTCGCTGCCTGGGAGTGCTGTTTGAGTTGCTGCTACTGCGGCTGGAGGCTCCGTGATGCTACCAGTTTCTTATTTGTACAACAAATAAAAGTGATTGCGGTGAGCAGGAAAGGACAAGAGAGGGAGAAAGCAAGAGAGAGGGGGAAAGAGTTATTGCTTCAATTTCCTCCAGTGTGGACATGGGAAGTAGTATCAGGCTGTGGGTGTCCCAAAGTAATGGGATTGATGTGTTGCACCGAGCTTTAGTGAACAGGGACGAATGGAAGTAATCTCAGGGTTAAAAGATCCACACAGCAGCAGGATGGGATCAGCGTTCCCCTTATTGACTGTCTGCACTCCAACTGGGGTCTTTCAACGCTGATCCTCGTCCAGATTAATCCCTCGTGCATATAACGTATAACGCGACAGTTAGGCAAAGCCTAGCATCCTTTTTAACATCGTCAATCAATCATGTGAATCACATCAAGGAGATCAATCAGGTAGTTTCCAAAAGGAGAGTAAATCAATCAAGTAGTTGCCAAAACGTTAAAGAATTGCATGTATTATAGAGCTTGTTATATACAACGTAGTTCATTATTACCCTAGAGCCAGATATCGTTCTGCACTTTGGCATTCTATCTATTTCTAAACTGTTTAGCAACATTTCGTATTTATGAGGTACTCCATTTGCTAACGCAAACAGGAAATAAAAGATATTTGCAGTTGCGGTTGGGTTTTTTAGAGAGGATTATCGCAACCGGCAGAGTAGGAGAGTAATTAATACAAAGCATTACAAGACATGACAACACCATAATTTAAGTCATTTATCATCACTAGTTTATCTATATCTGTCTTCAGGAAAGCCAACCTTAATGATTTAGTCAGGGAGAAACAATAGTCTATGATAGAGCATCTGGCAGCTGAATAAACAGATATTTATTTATATATACAAAGAAAACTTATTGGCTGGCAGGGTTTGCACTTCTTTACAGTTTCACATGGAGATCATCTGAAGGGAGTCCAGGGGAAGCTTGTAGCCTAGTGGCTAAGGTATGTGACTGGGACCTGGAAGGTTGGTGGTTCATGCCCCATTGTAGCCACGATAACATCTGCACAGCTCAAAAAGATTAAGACCCATTTCAGAAAGAAGAAGATATATTTGGGCAGCTGTTGGGCCCTTGAGCAAGGCTCTTAGCCCTGCATTGTCCCTTGGGAGAGGGACTGTCCCCTCTAATGAGCTGTTAAGTTGCTTTGGATAAAAGCAAGCTTAATACCTGCAATACAATTCCGTAATATTTTGGGG
The DNA here is from genome assembly GCF_963514075.1 of Conger conger. Lineage (NCBI taxonomy): Eukaryota > Metazoa > Chordata > Actinopteri > Anguilliformes > Congridae > Conger > Conger conger. Next base: position 8,453,836 of record NC_083760.1, on the reverse strand, counting down.
AGCTGTAGCTTGAAGTCAAGTGATGTGACATTTATTCAGCTCCTTCAGAAGAGTTGAAAAAATAGTCTCCCACATATTTAAGACTCAGCAGTAGGCAGAATTCAAGACTCAGAACACTAAGGATTCGGCCAGGTCTACAGTATTCGGTCCGGTGTTCTAACACCCATTTTTATGGGTGTTCCTCTTTCAGCTGAGGGTTTGTCAGGATATTTAAATAAAATCTGGGTGTCGGGGGCAGCCTGTAGCCTCGTGGCTAAGGTGCAACCGGGTTCAATAAAATATATCTTCTACTTTCTGAAATGGGACTTGATCTTTTTGAGTTTGGGTCGTTAACCAAGAAACACCTGGGCTGCAATCAGTCAGGAGATAATTGAGTCACAACATTTAGTAATGTCAATCTTTGGCCAAATGCTCTCCCGTAGGAGCAGGGAGATTTTAGTACGGTGATTTTTTCTTTTGTCATACGTGTTGTCACCGAAAGCTCTTTGGTGGCTAATGAGAGCCATTCTGGCAAAGAAGTAATGTGGGATGCTCGACAGGAAAGCCCTCAGGGCCTGAGAAGATTAAGGAGACCTCAGCGGCCATTACAACGTGCCCCTGTCACGGGGTGAAGAGACTGAGCTGTCGCTGGATTCTCCAGGGAAAGACCAAGGCCACCGCAGGCAGGACACCGTCTGGGGAACCCAGCACGCCCAATTAGGTCCAGCCAATTAATGGCAGCTAATCGTTCAGAAACAACCAGGCAGGCTACAGATTAGCGGCAGAAAATTGTGCATTTAGATGGCTTCTTAACTAGCCGTTCATTAGCCAAGCCTTCTCAGAGTGTCATTAATGGTCAAATAAGACTGCTGGACCATGCGTCATCAGTTGAAGAACTGTAGATGGTTCTCAGCTGAGTATAGGCAGGTTAGTGATGAAACACAGCAGATTACAAACAGACATATGGAGGTCTTTATCGACAAAGGTATACGACCGTTACGCCCATTTCCTTTCACTGCACTGAAAATTAAAATTGCCTTATTAAAATTGCATTAAAATGGTCTTCAAATTTGTCTCTATTTTCTTTTCTTTTTTTTCTTTACATGGCTATTGCTTCAGAACCAGGAATCAATTATGTTTGTGCAACACTTGAAATAACCAAACAGATACTTGTCCTGGATTTGTTTCTGAGGAAGGGAAAAAAAAATTAATCCGTTTATTAATTTCCACTGCAGGCAGAGGACAGTGAATCAAAATCCCTTTGTTGAGAGGCACTGTCCCGCTGGTTTATTGGTGGATTTGACGAACAGAGTGAGCGCACGCAAACAACCAACCAAGGATTATGGTAAAAAAAAAAAAAAATCAATATCTCTTGTCATCTGTGTCTGGATCATATTTAATGGCTTGACCTACTTTGAAGAGCATAATCAGATGGTTATGTGGAGATAGTGCACGGGGCTGAATGAACGCATCACAGAGAGAAATCACAGGAGACAGACTGCCTGGTTCATCCTTTACGTTCTTGAGATCCGCACTTAAGCCCCCGACACATATAGAGACTGTACAATTACAAGACAAGCGTCCGCGTGAAGACCGGCGTTCGCGTGAACATGACTGGCATCACAAGCAGCGGAGGAAGCCGCTCGAAACGCTGTCACACTTCTGAACACATCCTTCCGTAGATGTGCCAAACCGAGAAATGTCACGCAGTGCTAAGAGTGCACTGTAAAAAATGACACGCCTATAAAATACACAATACTCTGTGTTAACAGATTAATCAATACTATTAAGTGTTATATCAATTTAATCAATAATATTATGTTGTAGTTATTCAATAATAATACTTAATTTTATTTGGTAGATATGGTGTATCATATGGAATGAACAGAATGGTCAATGGCGTACATATGTGTGGTCCAGGCTAATAACGTTGGATAGCGATGGGTAGAGTACTGTGTTTATTATCATCATCAGAGTTTATCACGGATATGAAAGCTCTGCCGAAGGTCGGAAAGGACCAGAAGAAGGATTTTTTTTTTATTTCTCTGCGACAAATACAGAAGCTTTGAAATCAGGAAATGCAGAGTCTGTCATCACCCCCGGCACTGGAGCCCAACAGGTATTAATTATTAATGCTTCATTTTGACTTTTAATTTTTCTATTCTTAGTCCAAAACTTAGATAGCAAAATGTTACTTTATAAAATCAACTCTGATATAGAGTACTTGTACTTGTAACTCTAATAGAGTTACATGACGGGTGTCTCGGTGGCGCAGCCTGTAGAGCACTGACCACATGCTCATTGCGAGCCGCGACGTCGGCGGTTCGAATCCGACCGCATGTCTTCCCCTCTCTCTCGCTCCCATTCCTCCTGTCTCTCTATACTATATACTGTCCAATAAAGCTGAAAAGATAGAGTTACATGACAAGCTGGTTGGTGCCTTGCATGGCAGCCAATCGCCGTTGGTGTGTGAGTGTGTGTATGAATGGGTGGATGAGAAGCATCAATTGTACAGAGTTTGCATAAAGGCACTGTATATATATGCCAACCATTTACCATTTACATGTGAGCTGAACAGAACTACCATCTGATTTTACACTGGTAGATTTGACATTGAGATTTTCTATGATTTGGATGCTGTAGATAATGGTAAATGTCTGCATTGATATAGCGCCTTTATCCAAAGCCCTGTACAAATGATGCTTCTCATTCACCCATTCACAAACCAACGGTCACAGCAAGACACCAACCAGCTCATCAGGAGCAATTGGGGGTTAGATGTCTTACTCTGGGACACTTTGACATACCCAGGTGTGACCGAACCAGCAACCCTCCAACTGCCAGCCGACCACCCTTACCCCCTGAGCCAATGTTGCCCCTCTATCCATACACTATCCTACCTGAACATGCTGCTAGACACCACAAAAACAAAGAACAATCGGAGAAAAAATATACCCAAACATAGAAAATACATCATACATAGAAAGTGGGGATTGTTCTCCAAGGAAGCCAAGGTCAAACTAGACCAATTACCAGACAAGCTCTTACATGGACACCAGGAAGGAAACATTACATTACATTACATTATTGGCATTTGGCAGACGCTCTTATCCAGAGCGACGTACAACAAAGTGCATATCCATAACCAGGGATAAGTTCGCTGAAAGACCCTAGAGGGAAGTACAATTTGAACTGCTACCTGTACAACAAAGATAAGGACGAGGGCCAAACAAACAGAGCAAAAGTGACCAAAGTTAACTATCAAAACACTGCTTACCTAGCCAACTAAAAAATACCAAGGAGCACATGGAGGAGATCATCATGGGCAGAGCCCAAGAAAACAGGGTATTCATGGAAGGTACTGGGGAGTACCGGCCTAAGACAGACTGCACTGGAGGTCTCTCGTGGATGAGTTATGCGGCGCATAGGAACCGAACGGTTTAATAAGTACAGCAACGCTATGGCATCCGCAAGCCCACCCAATTCCTCTTCCAAGACACACAGCTATCTGTTTCTCCCTTATTGTGCGTATAGTGATAGCTTTTTTTATCATCATATTAACCAAGCCTTTGTGTTCTTGCCATAGCAACCACACATTTTTCATCTTAAGTTCCTGTCTGGCGCTGGTTTCGTTCGCGTTGCATCTGTGTTATTCACCCGTTTTCCCCACAGGAAACACCAGCGGTTTACAGAAAACAAGCGCTTTTTGTGTTAGCACATTATGTTATTGAGTGGCTGTTTTTTCTTTTCTTTTTTTTTCATTGGCTGTTGGCAGTACCTCAGTAAATGAAAACAGCTTGATATCCCAGCTGAAGAAGCTCAATAGGATGCTAACTGACACTTGGAAGAACCTGACAGATGATAGGATCTAAGGTGATAAGCCATGGAACAATTTTCCGCATTCCACGTGCCAAAGTCCAGGATTTGCAAGAATCAGGGAAAGCTCGTAGTGAAATCGGCACGAGAGAACTCGTGGGAAAGCAGGGCTGAAGTCAAAATACAAAGTTAAGATTTACACTCGTGGAGGGCCGTGATAAATCTGACCGGTTCGTCTTTGAAGGAGGATGAGCCTCAGGCGTTGAGTCACACACATCAGTCTGGGAAGCTCACACTGGGAGTCAGTACCGGACTGCTGCTGGAGCTCACTACAGGCGCTTTGCATTGTGGGCCCTGTGGGGATGGACATGGGGCTATATCCAGCAGGGTGGTCTACGGCCTGCAACCCTGCCAGAGGACAGTGGGGAGCCCAACTACACACACAGCTCTTTTTTAAGACTTTGTGAGGACCCCATTCCTCACCCAACTACACACACAGCTCTTTTTTAAGACTTTGTGAGGACCTCATTCCTCACCCAACTACACACACAGCTCTTTTTTAAGACTTTGTGAGGACCCCATTCCTCACCCAACTACACACACAGCTCTTTTTTAAGAGGTTCTGAGGACCCCATTCCTCACCCAACTACACACACAGCTCTTTTTTAAGACTTTGTGAGGACCCCATTCCTCACCCAACTATACACACAGTTCCTTTTTGAGGCCATAACAGGAGCCCATTCCTCACCAAGCTACACAAACAGCTCCTTTTGTAAGGCCTTGTGAGGATCCCATTCCTTGTGAGCTGCTCTCTCTCTCTCTCTCTCTCTCCGTCTGTGATGTGCGGTGAGAATTCTGGCGCAAAATGGCTGCCGTTGTATCACCCAGGTGGGTGCTGCACAACGGGCGGGGGCTTGAGACAAGTTTCCCCCTCATCACTGTAAAGTGCTCTGAGTCGCCGGTTGGTGAGAAAAGCACTCGTTCGTTGTACCAAGGTCCCTCCTTCTGCAGCCCCCGGCATGAGGCCATCTGAACTCACGGCGGACAAAGTGGGGCGACACGGCTCAGGCAGTAAGAGCAGTCGTCTCATTGGCTCAGGCAGTAAGAGCAGTCGTCTGGCAGTCGGAGGGTTGCCGGTTCGATCCCCCGCCTGGGCTGTGTCGAAGTGTCCCTGAGCAAGACACCTAACCCCCAAATGCTCCTGACGAGCTGGTCGGCGCCTCGCATGGCAGCCAATCGCCGTCGGTGTGTGAGTGTGTGTATGAATGGGTGAATGAGAAGCATCAATTGTACAGCGCTTTGGATAAAGGCGCTATATAAACGCCAACCAAAGTGAAGAGCGCTCTTCCTGCTGTGAGGTTCCGCCAGTGCATACGGACCATCATCCCGGCGGGTTCCACCTCTGCCATAGAACCAGGCTATGTTGACTGTGGGTAACAGCAGCCTGTATCCATGGTATGTAATAGCAGGGTGTATTGATCAGCAGCATAATGGGAGAGGGTATTCACTTCTCCCCCTCTCTCTGTCCCTCTCTATCATTCTTTTCACTCTTGTCTCTCCCTCTGTCATTTGGTTTCCCTCACCCTCTCTTGCTCTCCCCCCCTCTCTCTCTCTCTTTCTGTCTCTCTTTCTCTCTCTCCCACTCTACCACTTTCTCTTTCACTCTCACTCTCTCGCTCTCTCTCTCTCTCTCTCTAGATGTCGTTCTCATCCCACGGACACTCAAAAATATTTTAGCTGAAGTGCCCATTACTGTTCTCCATCAAACCCATTATCGAGCATTAGAGGAAAAAAATAGTGCATTTAAAGGATGCTGATAGTATTTTATTTCACTTTGCAGGTATATACTGTATAATGATTTAGGTGAAAACAGTAACTCAATAGGATGTTATGCAAACCCGGACTAATGCAAGGCATGCTCAGTTTCAATATTAACATCCCTACATGCAAAGGAGAATAATAAAAAAGAATACATTTTTATAGCACCTCTAGGGTCACCGTTCTCCGTGATCTCAAAGCAGCCTACAGTATTGAGCTCACTTCAACTTCAAAATGTGTTATTGTTACTTAGCAACACCATGGAATGAATACATGTATCACCACCAGTGACTGCCACCTTATATTATTTTTACCCTTTTTTTTTTTTTTTTTTACAGTTTGAGCCTTTGCCTTTCCACTGGCACTGGTGACTGACTTACCCAGCCCAGGTCCTGTAAATAATACTGGCTTTACCCTGGGCTCACTTCTACTGTAAATGCAAATACACCTTCCTCTCTTTGATCTCTTTCATCCCCAACGTCCTCTCTGTATCTTTTCTCCTGTTTACCCGGCAAAAGCTTTCATTCAAAGCAACTTGCAAAATCCTATTTACAATGCTCTGTCCCCCCTCTCTCTCTCTATCTCTCTCTCTCTCTCTCTCAGGTTCAAGCGTTGAAGAGGGTCAGGTTTATTTTTCTCAAGGACATTTTTCTCTAGACGCCAATTCTCCGCTCGCACCGAACGAAACGTTTTTGCGCCTTTCCCTTTTAAGTTTCTCCAGTTCCAAAAGCACAAACAGCTGCTCTGAAAGAGGGCACGTCAATCTTCCATTATGCGAATTTAAAACATGTAACTGTTATTGAAAGGAAAACAAGACATGGAGAACGTCTTCTTTTTTTTGTCTCTCATTTTTCCTATTCAACCCCTTTACCCAAGTAATGATCATTCAAATAGTCTTAAGACCACCTCCACCCACAGACACTCTGGTACAAAAGCCAGAAATTCTTCCTCTCCATTATTTACTTCTAATTGACTTCCCTCTCCATTAATGAATTATGCATGTAGGTGAACTTTGACCACTGCAGACAAAAGAGGTAACAGTCTAACATTTATTGTAATCCATGCCATTAATCATAATCTTTCAAAAGCTTTGTAGAAAGACTTTTTTCACACACAACAGATGAATAGGTACATCTGGCAATAGGCTGCGCTTCTATAACGTTTCAGTGAAACCACTAAAAGACTGAAAAACAGTCAGGATGCGCATTATTTATTGCAAAGGTCCCGAGTGTTCACGGACTGGCTCTGTGCTGTCAGTGGTATCAGCATTTAAACACAAACTCATATCGGGAGAAGAAGAGAAACAAGGACAGCTAAACTGACATCGACAAGCCAAGGTGCTGTCACAAGAAAATAACAACAAAGACGCAGCAGAGAGGGGATGGAGTCTGCAGAGTAAGTCAGGGGCAGAGATGGATTGATAGAGACAGGAGAAGTGGGGGAGAGAGAGAGAGCGAGAGAGAGAGAATGTGAAACAGAAAGTGCGTGTGCATTTGCCTGTTTGTGTGTGGTGGTGTGTGCGTGCATGTGTGTGTGTGTGTGTGTGTTTTATGTGCGCACAAAGAAAAATGGCTGTCTCAACGAACGTTTTTAGGCTTTTCTATAAAGTAGAAAATATTAGCTTGTTTTAAGTTACTGCTCTCTCACCCCATTGACAAATCTTGAAATGAGTCAAACTTTCTCACCTTATTGTTTTTGTCTCATTTAGTAAAAAAGTAATTTAAATAAGATTAAGCGCATGCGTGTGTGTGTGTGTGAATGTGTGTGTGTGTGTGTATGTGCGTGTGTGTGTGTGTGTATGTATTCATGGGTGTGTGTGTGTGTGTGAGTGTATGCGTGTGTGTGTGTGTGTATGTATTTGTGTGTGTGTGTGAGTGTATGTGCGTGTGTGCGTGTGTGTGTGTATGTATTCGTGTGTGCGTGTGTGTGTGTGTGTATGTGCGTGTATGTGCGTGTGTGTGTGTGTGTATGTATGAATTTGTGTGTGTGTGAGTGTGTGTGTGTGTGTGTGTGTGTTTGTGAGTGTATGTGTGTGTGTGTGAGTGTGTGTGTGTATTTGTGGGTGTGTGTGTGTGTGTGTGTGTGTGTGTGTGTGTGTGTGTGTGAGAGAGTGTATGTGTGTGTGTGTGTGTATGTATTTGTGGGTGTGTGTGTGAGTGTATGTGCGTGTGTGTGTATTTGTGGGTGTATGTGAGTGTATGTGCGTGTGTGTGTATTTGTGGGTGTGTGTGTGTGTATTTGTGGGTGTGTGTGTATGTATTCGTGTGAGTGTGTGTTTGTGTGAATGAGGGCAGGACTGCTGCAGTACCGCTCTTACTCACAGGTGGCGGTGGTGAGCAGGAAGGTGACCGAGCTGTCCGGGATGTCACACACTTTCCGCACGGACACTTCACACGTGTAGTTGGCAAAGTCCTGTGGCCGTAGGTTCTTCAGCTTCAGAACCTTTGTCTCACCCTGAATAGAGAGGAAATTCCCTGTTAGTCAGACAGACTGAACACACACACACACAATCACATGATAAAATGGTTGGCATTTATATAGTGCCTTTATCCAAAGCGCTGGACAATTGATGCTTCTCATTCACCCATTCATACACACACTCACACACCAATGCTGATTGGCCGCCATGCAAGGCACCAATCAGCTCGTCAGGAGCATTTGGGGGTTAGGTGTCTTGCTCAAGGCACCCTGGGTGGGATCGAACTGGCAACCCTCCAACTGCCAGGCAACTGGTCTTACCGCTCTTAGAGCCTAAGTCGATGTTTCTGCCCCAGCATATGCACACAAGCCTTCTGAACAGATGAGTTACCCAACTATACAGACAATACATGTGAACAGGCCTGACCCAAAATGGAGCCCACGGAATGGGTCCACGCCCCTGAGAATTCAGCCGAATAAGAGTCTAAAGTAAAGAGCGAGGAATGAATGCCTAATCCCTTCAGGTTTAAGTGCGTCAATGAAATTAATTATCTCCATTGTAATAATAAATTACAAAACCATCAACCTCTCCACACTGTCCAAATGACAGTAGTCTTTAATCATGGTTTTCAGGTTACGGTTTAATATTTCATTTCCCTACCTGTCTGTCTTGTTAAGTGAATCTCTCCTCTGATTCTCCGATTGTTTCTCAGCGCAGCAGCACTTGTGTTAATTGAAGGAACAGAATGTGCACCGGAGGACGTGGCACAATTCAATCGAACCGAAGGAACAATTACTGTAATAGCCGCGCATCTGAAGAACTAAGAAAACAAAGACGTTTGTTCTGAAACTACGCCGATAGTCAGTGTAAAGCTTTCAAATAACGTAGCGCTCTGTGGTTTTTCAGCTTGAGCCCACTGTGACCGTGAAGAATCGCCACAGAAAGACTGACGTAGAAGTAGCGTAATGACACACGGGTAGATGAGGGTACTCTGGGAAAAGCAGACGGGAAGATGCATTCATCCATCTGCAATCGGGTACCCGCTTTTGCATACCAATGCACAGGTCCACAAACTAATAACAACCACCAGAACAGCAGTCGCGCTTCTGGCCAGCAGAGGCGAAAAGATGGTATTCCTGCTGACGAACAGATGAAGGCTGACTTCAGTCAGAAGTGCGCAGAGATGTACTGTATATTGCGAAGACAGCGAAAGAGAGAGAGAGGGAGGAAGGAGAGGGCCAAAGGGAGGGAGGTTTGTTGAGGAAACCTGAGTGAACCTTGTATGAGGTTAGCCTGCTGAACAGGCTAGTTTTGAATGACAGGTTTTCCACATCGTTGAGTGTGTTTACTCTGCGTGTGATCCATCTGTTTCCACACTTTCCACACTGTTGTGTACCGTGTGTGAGGACGTATCTGCGGTTCATTCCATCTGTTTGGTTATGACTGCACTGGATCAGTGTGCCTGTAAGTGCAGCGAGTGTGTGTGTGTGCGTGTGTGTGTGTGTGTGTGTGTGTGTGTGTGTGCGTGTGTGTGTGTGTGTGTGTGTGTGTGTGTGTGTGCGTGTGTGTGTGTGTGTGTGTGTGCGTGTGTGTGTGTGTGTGTGACAGAGAGTGTGTGTGTGTGTGTGTGTGTGTGCGTGTGTGTGAGACAGAGAGTGTGAGTGTGTGTGCGTGTGTGTGTGTGTGAGAGAGAGAGTGGGCAATGTATGCCTGGGATTATAGGGGTACATAGATGTTGTACCTGTGTGTATAGGAGCTCATAGGTGTTGTACCTGTGTGTATAGGGGCTCATAGATGTTGTCCCTGTGTGTATAGGAGCTCATAGGTGTTGTACCTGTGTGTATAGGGGCTCATAGATGTTGTCCCTGTGTGTATAGGGGCTCATAGGTGTTATACCTGTGTGTATAGGGGCTCATAGATGTTGTCCCTGTGTGTATAGGGGCTCATAGGTGTTGTACCTGTGTGTATAGGGGCTCATAGATGTTGTCCCTGTGTGTATAGGAGCTCATAGATGTTGTATCTGTGTTTATATGGGCTCATAAACGCTGTACCTGTGTGTATAGGGGCTCATAGATGCTGTACCTGTGTGTATAGGGTCTCATAGATGCTGTACCTGTGTGTATAGGGTCTCATAGATGCTGTACCTGTGTGTATAGGGGCTCATAGATGCTGTACCTGTGTGTATAGGGGCTCATAGATGCTGTACCTGTGTGTATAGGGGCTCATAGATGCTGTACCTGTGTGTATAAAAGCTCATAGATGCTGTACCTGTGTGTATAGGGGCTCATAGATGTCCACTCCATTGTCCTTGCTCTGCTCAATGAGCTGGTTCCCTCGTTTCCAGATGAACCGCACAGGAGGGTTGGAATTGACCGTGCAGCGCAGGAACACGGTCTTCTCTTGGTAGTACGTCCCACGGACATCACTGAGGGTCTGGTGCACTGTGAGGACTGGCTTGTCCAGGTCTGAAACACACACACACACACACACACAAAGTCTGGTTACAGAATCCCACATTACCACATAGTAATTGCCCGGTGAGAGAGGTACAGTGTGGTAACCCACTACAACAAGCAGGTACATTTATAATTGAAAGTTTGGTCTCTCCCCGGACAGTTTTACCACTTATTTTACTGTCCACGTGTTCCAGATCTACCGTCTATGTCTGTAAGCCAGATTGAAGGGTGTCCGTTCCAAGCTCCTGGTCCCGCACTATGTAACGTATCGGAATGTTCCGGAATTCCCAGCCACAGCGATCGCCTAGCAACGCCGATCCGCCATTCCCGACGAGCCCCCACCGAAACCACGGGTGCTGGTCACTCCCTGATCCGGGGGCGTGGGGGAGATGGGAGAAAGGGGAGAGAGCGGGGGAGTCCGGTGGCAGAGAGGGCCCGGAAATGAATGGCTGAATTCCCCTCCATTTTAGGAAGTTAGTCTGAATGAGAGGAGAGCCTGCCCCGGCCCCGGCTCGCTCAACACTGTTTCCCGTCCCGTTTCAAACCCAGAACCCCGCAGGCTGTTTGCGTCACTATCGAATGCGAACGTCAGCCCGTCAGCCCTGGTGGAGAGGGAGAGGGAGCGGGGGGGAGAGAGAGGGAGAGGGAGAGGGAGAGGGAGAGGGAGAGAGGGAGAGGGAGAGAGAAGGAGAGGGAGTGGGAGAGGGAGAGAGAAGGAGAGGGAGCAGGAGATGGAGAGGGAGAGGGAAAGGGAGAGGGGGAAGTGGTGTTATCTTATTAAAAATAAAGGCCCTGAAACAGAGATAGAGGCAGCTCTGCAGCTCCTCGGCTGAGAGACGTAGACATCCTGACAGATGAGAAGCTCAGGTGCTAGTCTCTCCTTTCTGAAGGACAGGGGGATTGTGGGATGGCAGAGAGGGCCTTTGCTCCCCCCTCCCCCCCCTCAGAGGGGGCCACCAGTGCTCAGAAGCCTAATTGGCATGCTGACGGCCCGTCCGCTGACGACAAAAAAAAATCCCCCAAAAAAAGCCCCTGCCACAGCCGGTTCTCTAATGGCTGCTCTTTACCTCCCTGAAACAGTCATCTTCCTCTCCCTCACTCCTCTCTCTCTCCCCCTCTCCCCGTCTACGGGCGTCATCGTTTCCTGACACCGCAGAGCGGGCGGACGGCGGGGAAAGAGAAATCCGGAGACGCACATCGATTAAAGTGAAATTAGATTGACTGGCGGGGCGGCGGACATGGAAGACACCGCCGCAGGCATCGGAGTCCGTCGTTCACGCAGCCAATGACGAGGCACAGGGGAGTCACATGACCCGGGGGGCGTGGGGGCACGAGCGTGCACGTCTCCAGGGCAGACACGTAGAGCCGCCGTTCCGCTACCCCGTGCTAATGCAGCGAGCGCATAACCCGCACTAAGTCGTGCGAAGTTAAGCGAAACATCAAGGCTGGCGTTGCGCATTCAAATAAGTTCGATGTCATTTGCGTCGCGCTTTTTCGCGGAACAGACGTCTGTCACAAATACGCTTTTTTGATGCTTTTCACTTGTTGAGGAACTTACCCTCCCCAGGAGAGGTGTCTCTGTCTCCACTCTCAGAAATAAAGGTATGAAAAGTGCCTAAAAAAGTACAAATTTTTGTTGTAGGTGCAGTACTCTATCCAGTAGGTGTATAAAAGTTTTGCCCTAGCCAGCAAAATTTGTACCTCTCTTGCTTGGAAAACGCATTAATTTCTGCCCAAAGATAATATTACTGTACTTTCAGGGTACATTGGGGAAATCTGATCCTTGAAGACAGGGGCAGAATTAAGGGCGGGACTGGAGATACGATCGCACCGGGCTCGAGGAATCTGAACCTGAACTTTCCAGTTAAATGCTTTTTACCCTTAAGCCATTATTAGTCAGAAAGAGTAATGTAATATTGTGATGTTGTGTCCTGTCTGTTAGTAACATTACTGCTATCTGTTAGGAGGACTGTCTAGTGCTTATCCCTGTACTTTGTCTACTGTCTGTGGTTCTGAATGACTGGTACATGCGCCATCCTGATTGAAGCCCTGATTGTGTGCAATGTGTACAAAACATTGGTTCACTTTACTTTAGCCGGGGGTCATGAAGCATTAATGAAGCCTCGATAAGCCTCCTACCTGTACATACGCATGACATTTTGCAGAAGAGGTCATAGTAAAGTCTCATAAGCAGACATAAATATCTAAAAATTTACACGGAAAAGAATAAAAGGAAAATACACGCGCGCACACCCCAGCGTTCCACCTGCAGGCCTGCTTAAACATACATCAAGCCGGGAGGAGCCGCTTGAAGCGCCGGCCCCAAACCTCGCCGGACAGATGCAGGAGCCGCGACCCGCCGCGTCTGGGCGGCGATCAAACGCCCCCGCCAACCGCGTGCGGTGAACACGCTACACGCGAACACCCCCCCTCCCCCCCACCCCCCCCGGTCACAGAGCACCTGGAACGAGCTACTGTACATCCCCCCCCCCCTCCCAAACTGCTTGATCTCCGCTGTTGTTTGGCCCCAACGTCCGCAGAGTTGGGGAGTAGGCGGGCCAGGGGCTTTGAAGAGGCTCACCCCCCGCATTTCATACCCTGCCAAAGGCCGAAACCTTGCCACACGCATGCATATATGTACCGCTCTTTCCCGTGGCTTTTATCCCATTCCCACACTTTAATCTCCCTCTCCGCTGTCTGGCCGAGAAGGAAAGGAAGAAGTCTTTATGTCTCACCCCCGGCTTGGATTAGCTCCAGACCTGGCTCAGTTACATAATTGTTCTGGATTCAAATGCTTTTCCTTGCTTTACTGAGCTTTTCCGGTGTATCGAAACCTGTGAAATACTCTCAAGCAGTGCTAACCCCACCTTGTGGTCCTGTCGGTTGGCTCGGATGAATCCGAAACGATTACCTGTTTGACACAGGTGTGATTAAGTTTCAATACCTCTCTCTCTTGTCTCTCCACATCAAGCCTCCCCAGCAAACTGCCACTCGACAAATCAGAGCATTTTTGTGACTGTAGGAGGCAGCAGAGAGACTCAGGTAGTCAGCTCCATCACTCTTAGAAATAAAGGCATGTTCATAAAAAGTGCATAAAAAGGTACAAATACTAGTCTCTTGTACATAAAATTGTACCCGAACCAGCAATATATAATTAATTTAACAATATTTGCTTTTGCTCATTTGTACCCAAAGAGGGTATTACTGTACTTTCAGGGTACATTTGGGAAATTTGATCCTTGAACAAAAATGTACCTCCACTGTTACCTTATTTCTGAGAGGGTAAGGGTGTCTCCAGCGGCCCGGCAGGACAAACCGGAAAGAAGCACAGTGAGTTTCACGCGTTTGTGCGTCGGAGCGTTGGGGTCCCAGGCGGTGTTAAACACCTCATTGCCCGGAGTAGTGGCTCAGGCCACAGGGCCCCGCTGAATCCCAGTGCTGGAGGACTGGGGCATGTTTCAGAGCGATTACATCAGCGGTATTGGCAGCGTTTCCGTGGGACGGGGACGGGGACGGGGGCGGGGGGCTCTGACTGTGTTCGGTGAGCTGGCAGAGACCATGCGCTCAGCCCGGCGCTCCACACACAAGCAGCAGCAGGACGATCTGGACTGGAAATAACCGTGTTAAAAACACACACACACACACACAGGCACACTATCACACACACTCACACACACACACACTCACTATCACACACACACACACAAACACACACACACTCACACACACACTCACACACACTCACACACACACTCACACACACACTCTCTCTCACACACACACACACAAACACACACACACTCACACACACACTCACACACACACACACACACACTCGCACACACACACACACACAAACACACACACACTCACACACACACTCTCTCTCACACTCACACACACACTCACACACACACACACACACACACAAACACACACACACTCACACACACAGACACACAGACACACACACTCATACACACACACTCACACACTCTCACACACACACACACAGACACACACACACTCACACACACACACACTCACACACACTCTCTCTCACACACACACACACTCACACACACACACTCGCACACATACACACACACACACACGCACACACTCACACACACTCACTCACACACACACACACACACAAACACACACACACTCACACACACACAAACTCACACACTCTCTCTCTCTCACACACACTCACACACAGACACACACACACTCTCGCACACATACACACACACACACACGCACACACACTCACTCACACACATACACAAACACTCTCTCTTACATACACACACACACACACACAAACACTCTCTCTTACATACACACACTCACACACACTCTCTCTCACACACACACTCACACACACAGACACACACACACACTCGCACACATACACACACACATACGCACACACACTCACTCACACACACACACACACAAACACTCTCTCTTACACACACACACACACACTCACACACACACAAACACACACACACTCACACACACTCTCTCTCACACACACACACTCACACACACAGACACACACAGACACACACACACACTCATACACACACGCACACACACACTCACACACACTCACACACACACACACACACAAACACTCTCTCTCTCACACACACACACACACACGCATAATCAAGAGGCGCTAATCCGTGTCCCTTGTTAGCGCCTGCATAAGCAGCGCATTGTTGTGTTTATTGGATCAGTTTCGGGGGCCCCGCTCCCCTTCCCAGAAGCCCCCAGGACGCCGCGTCACGCTTCAGGCAGCGCTGCCGACACCCTCGCTGTCCGCGCCGCCGAGGCTGCTGGGATAGGTCCCGGCGCGGGGCTCCGCCCGACTGATCCCGGCTTAATTAGCCAATGACAGCCAGAGGTGCGGAGGAAATCTATCTGATAGCATAGCACACTGTGACCTTTGATCTCTCTAATCCCGGCAGAGGAAGCCCGATTTTCAAATCCTCTTTGATTTCCGATAAACAAGCATGTCTCTAATAGCTTAGGGGGGGAGGGGGGGAGGGGGGGGGCGACTGCTGAGGCAGAACGGGGGGGGGGGGGGGGGGGTGGAGGGGGGTGCACACACCAGACAGGCAGGGGCAAAGAGGCCACGCTATTGGACAGAAAAACGTCTTGAGCCGTGAGCTGAGATGCTGCTTTTCCTGTAACACACGAACGCACTGCCTCGAACACAAATTTGGTACTTGCTTAATTTTACACCCCATAAAATTCAAAAACAAAAAAGAATCCCTGCAGGCTCATGAAGATTTTCAAAGAAACAGTTTACCAACTGTTCTTTTCTGAATATTTTTGAAACTTTGAAATCTGAATATGTTTGACAATATTTTGGTGTTTTTTACGAACTGTATTGGTACATTTATGGTTAGTATATTTGATCCATTTCTGGTAATGTTCCCACAGGATTTCTTTGTCAGTCCAATTATATTAGTTCCATCCAAGCTCTGCTACACATCCAATCTTCAACTTCCAAAAATAAGGAGATGTACATTACATTCATTACCACGGCACTAACGTATAGGGAAGTCGATGCAATTTATTCCTATATTCAAGCCTTCATCATCTCCATCCTCACCTCTGGAGGCAACACGACATCACCAACATCAAGTCACCAACGTCTTACGGCACCTCTTATTCCCACTCGCTGGCACCCCCGGTGGCGGAACGCGCAAACTGCAACCGCCACAACCTCTCGGCCTCTTCCGATAACGAATTAAAGCCCGCCTGTCGCAGCTTGTAGAGATCGTCATTGAGATCTACGAGTATGGCGGCGAGATGTCGGATAACGGATGACGACGCGATGTAATTACGCAACATAATGTCATGTTTTTATAGAATTATCTGGCTTTATATGCATGCTAATGGAATGCGCTGTTCACTGAAAGTCATTGAAGATCGCTACAGCAATTATCACAGCGCGAGCCTATTTTTTCATTACTGCGGAGCTTAATGCTGATGCGCTCTGCTACTGGATCTGATACACCTATATCCCTCTTATCTATGCTAATGTGTCGTGCATTTTAATGCATGTGGACGGCATGACCTTGCTAGCAGCTCGTCTCTGGATGAAAGCAGCTGCCAAAATATGTAGAACAAAAAAATGTGCAGAACAAAAAATAAGTACAATTATTCAGTTAATTAAAATTTAATTATATGTATGATTATGATTACAATTACTTTGATTATTATGATGATGAGAATTATTATTATTATTATTATTATTATTATTATTATTATTATTATTATTATTTAGTAATAATCATAATAATAAGAAAAAGAAGAATAAACACAAAGATGTTTGTGTTTGTGCAGGTGTCCAATAATGCAGCGTGTACGTGCAAGTGTGTGTGTGCGCGCGAGTGTGTGCGTGTGTGTGCATGTGTGTGTGCGTGTGTGTGCATGCATGTGTGTGTGTGTGTGTGAGAGTGTGTAAGCGCAGACTGGAGAGGGTGAGAGGACACAGACGTGTGTGTGTGTGTGTGTGCGCGACTGTGTGTGCAAGTGTGTGTGTGTGTGTGCGCGACTGTGTGTGCAAGTGTGCGTGTGTGTGTAAGCGCAGACTGGAAAGGGTGAGAGGACACAGACCAAGCAGAGAAAGGTGGAGAGAGGGAGACAGGGGGTAAATGCAGTGGAAGTGGGAGGAGAGAGAGGCAGAGATAAAGGAGAGAGGTGCATATGTCACTAACACCACTGATACCAGGCCTCTGAATTTACCGTGGAAGCCTGCTCTCTACACCGCCCGAGCAGGTCATTATTCTGAGGGGGAAGCGCATTGATTATGTTAAGGCAGAGGGGGAAAATGTAGTCACAATCCAGCTCACACCAAGCAGATTCCCAGTAGATGCAAGTCTGTTGCCTCTAATGATCTGTGTGTGTGTGTGTGTGTGTGTGCGTGTACATATGTGAGTGCGTGTGTTCATGAGCATATGTGTGTGAGCCTGTGTATGCGCAGCTGTGTGTGCATGTGTGTGCTTGTGTTTATGAGCACATGTGTGTGTGAGTGTGTGTATATGCTTGTGCCTGTGTGTGTGTGTATGTGCATGTGTGTGAGTGTGCATGTATGTGTTTGTGAGTGTGTGTGTGTGTTTGTGTGTGTGTGTGCATGTGAGTGTGTGTGTGTGTCTGAATGTGTATGTTTGTGTATGAGAGTGTGTGTCTGTGTGGTTGTGTGTGTGTGTGTGCATGTGTGTATGTCTGTGTGTATATGTGTGCATGTGTGTGCTTGTGTTTATGAGCACATGTGTGTGAGTGTGTGTATATGCTTGTGCCTGTGTGTGTGTGTGTGTGTGTAAGTGTGTGCGTGTGTGTGCTTGTGTTTATGAGCACATGTGTGTGTGAGTGTGTGTATATGCTTGTGCCTGTGTGCGTGTGTGTGTGTGTGTAGTGTGTGTAGTTAATAGCTCTGCCAGGCTTATGCACAGTGAAATATATAAATATAGCCAGTCTGTTCTTTTGATCCATCCAGAGGCTCATCAATAATTTAAAAACCCACACTGCTGTACACTGAGTAAAGAACACTCAAAAGCCCTACATTCCAAAATAATGAGGACATAGGGAGTGTTTAATATGCAAAGTAAAGTTTTATTTATGTGTTCATTTCTTTTTAAATCATCAATATTTTTCCCCTCCGTTTGATTTTGTGTTTTGTTTTTTGTGTTGTTGTTTTTTTCCCTGCCTCCGTGCCGCGGATGCAGAGACCGGGGATGCAGAGCGGTGGACAATGGTGGATAGAAACAGGGAAGAGGAAAGCCGAGAGAGCACCGACCTTTAACCCCGTGCCTCCGGACCGACCAGAGCACAGACTGCAGACCACAGACACCACGCTGGCTAATGACCTCATAACTGACCGACACACTGACCTTACCGCCAACCCAGGGACAGACACACTGGACTGGTCAGTTACTCCAGGGACAGACTGGGTCAAGGACAACAGACACACTGGACTGGTCAGTTACTCCAGGGACAGACTGGGTCAAGGACAACAGACACACTGGACTGGTCAGTTACTCCAGGGACAGACTGGGTCAAGGACACCAGACACACTGGACTGGTCAGTTACTCCAGGTACAGACTGGGTCAAGGATAACAGACACACTGGACTGGTCAGTTACTCCAGGGACAGACTAGGTCAAGGACAACAGACACACTGGACTGGTCAGTTACTCCAGGGACAGACTGGGTCAAGGACAACAGACACACTGGACTGGTCAGTTACTCCAGGGACAGACTGGGTCAAGGACAGCAGGCACAATGGACTGGTCAGTTACTCCAGGGACAGACTGGGTCAAGGACAACAGACACACTGGACTGGTCAGTTACTCCAGGGACAGACTGGGTCAAGGACAACAGACACACTTGACTGGTCAGTTACTCCAGGGACAGACTGGGTCAAGGACACCAGGCACACTGGACTGGTCAGTTACTCCAGGGACAGACTGGGTCAAGGATAACAGACACACTGGACTGGTCAGTTACTCCAGGGACAGACTGGGTCAAGGACACCAGGCACACTGGACTGGTCTGAGCTAACTACTGATATTTGGTCTGTCCCAGCTTGTGCTGGTGTGTGGAAATACCTGATCACTACCATGATCCAACAAACTCAGAAATAAAGGTACATTTTTGTTCTTTAAGAAACACATTTCCTGAATGGTACAATAATGGTCTTTGGGCACTAATAAGTACTTTTTACAAGCAAAAAGGATGAAATTAATGATTAAATCCATGCCTCGGGGTAAAATTTTCTGCACCTATAGTGTACCACCCCCAGTGACAGGCTTTTGTACCTTTTTAGGCACATTATTTCTGAGAGTGTAAATCACTTTCCGTATCACATTATATTACATCTTAATAACCACCATAGATCATATCACTCATTCACTGTTCATACAGAAAGACTGCATATAAATGTAGGCACAAAGCCACATTTCAATATGGACATTTACTAGGATAGGTCAATGGAAAAGCAGACGGAACTCACTGGAATGTCGCTTTATATTGATATATCAGCGAAGCTCACACAAACGCTTTGCAGTGCTGGACCATGCCGAAGAGTTAGTGACATGTCTGTGTGTGTAGCATGGTTAGCTCAGCTGGTTCGCTAGTAAGCACGGATGGTGCAGTGAAAAGCGAAGGCCGGTAGCAGGTTATCGCGACAACACTCCCCGATGACGTAACCCTCAAATTCAAAAGAGCGTTGTTGCCCTTGGCTAGGGGCGAGTTCGTCTTTAGCTGACTGGTAACGCGTTCGTTCAACAAATAATTTGGTACAAGCGAGAGGCCGGGGTTCAAATCCCGCCTCGGACTCAGGCAATTTCTCACCTGTTACATGTGCATCGGGCTTATTTATCAATAAAAGGCAGAGATTTGAAAAAAACCTTATGAAATCTCCATTTTCCTGCATTTGCTTGGGTTTGCGGCACCCAGCATTTCACATCACTTTTCATTGGGCTGACCCTGGGCGCTACCGCCATAATCACACACTCAACTCCGCTCAGCGGCTGTGCACGGCAACCCCCCGGTCTGAAACCATGACAACTCCGTCCGTGACAACACTTTAGATGTTAGCGGTTTGCCGGCACCGCAGCGCACCCACATATCCCCGGCGTCCGCTTCGCTGTGGGCGGTAGCTCCGTGTAGTGGGTACACAAGGGGAGCCCTGCCAGTCGAAACATTCCCTGACATGAAACTTCCTCGCCGCCGTTGCCCTAGGCTTGCTCTCGTCGGGGTTTGATTCGATTCGATTTGCAACTGTAAACTGGAGTAGAGTGTTTGGCCTGATCAGATAATAAATGAACAGGTAGTTAGGAACAATGTTAAATGTCAAATGGATATGCACAATGTTAAATGGACAGGGGCAATGTTAAATGGATAGGTACAATGGGTGAGTAATATTTACTATATTACTTTATTAGACATATTTCTAGACTTATTAAGTCTTCTGCTGCAGTAGCCTATCCATCCATGACCATGTCTGCGTGCTTTTATGCATTTAGTTGCTGCCACATGATAGGCTGATGAAATATTTGCATTAACAAGCTGGTGAACAGGTCTAGCTAATAAAGTGATCCCTGAGTGTACGCGTGTGTGTGTCTGTGCCTGTTCGGTGTGAACATGCACATACGCACGAGTTTGCGTGTGGTTGAATATAACCGAGAAAGAAAACGGCACAGAACGGGACATTAATTAACACGCCTGCTAATTAGCATAACATTTACAACAACAGTAAAAAAAAAAAAAAGGAGCCTGTTCAGGAAGTTGCAAAAAAAAAAAACTGCTACCGACAGTTAGCCAGTTAGCGCCCGTTAGCGCCAGATCCCTGAGTCCCTTCAGCAAGCGGCTAACCCCGCCCAAGCAGCGCGTATTCAAACGGCGCCCCGGAGGCAGGCGAGCGGAGTAATCAATTTCACACATCTCCGCAGGCCCCCTCGCTGAGTAACGACGGGGTCTTCCGCTGCGACCGAGTTCAGGGGGTCAGGCGGAGAGCCCCGAGGCGTCCGCGGGGATGATGTAACGACCAGGGGTCACGCAGCGGGGTCGCGCCCGCGACGCCCCCGGCCGCCGAGCGCCAGCCCCGCCCTCCCGCCTCATTAGGCCCACGCTGCGACACGCCGGGCGCCTCCGCTGAGCTTCCTAATGAGATATTTAGTGTACGAGCGGTGACCCGCCACGGAGAGAGAGCGCGCTATCACGCCGCCGGCTCTAATTAAAAACGCCACCGCGTCTGCGCCCCCCCACCCCCCCCCCCCCCCCCGTCGCAGAGCGCGGAGACGAAGCCCTCCCCGGCGCTCGCCGACCGTCCGCGCCTGACACCCGGCCTCGCGGAAACCCCGGAGCCGAGAGAGCCGGAATGGACGCCGACCGCAGACGACGCGTGTCCCTCTTCCCCTCTTTGACGTTTTTTTTTACTTTTTCTCCCCGTTAAAAATAAAAGCGGAAGCGGGCACACACGCGCGCACACGGAGCGCAATCCGATAAGTGAAGGGACAGCTCGTGCTTTAATTGGTTGCGGAGAATAATTGCTGCAGTTAAACGCTTTTAATGCTGCGGGGAGATCCCGCCAGCCGCGCTATTAGTCACACACAGGCTCGTATTGACTCGCCCCAGAGTCTTTAAACAATCAGTAATGGACCTGGCCTGTACTTCCTGGATGAGGAAAGGACAGACTGCACATCCTTTACCATCAGGGTAATGGGGGAGCCGATTCAGCTTAGCCCAGGTCCTCCTGACACTGCACTGCGGGAACCAAACGAAATGTACTGTACAGCACGGCGAAGAAAGGGCGAAAGGATTTCTACTCCGGGAGCAGTGGGGGTAGCGTTGGGATGAGAGCGTCCAAATTTACCCGCAACACTGGACACACACAGACCATGAAGTGCAAAGGTTCTAAGGTCTTTGCCACGATTACACACACACACACACACACACACACAGACATGTACACATGTACGCATGCGTACACACACACACACACACACACAGACATGTACACATGCACGCATGAGTACACACACACACACTCACTTGCACACATGCACACACACATGCCCACGCACACATGAAAGCACGCACACACACAGGTGCACACACTCATCAGATTATCCACGACCTAAAGCACGCTGCCACTTGCAGCCAAATGCAAAAGGTATTTGACACATTGGCACAATTTCTGTTCCCTTGGCTTTGTACTCCAGCACATTAGATGATAAATAAAACAGTGAATATGAGGCTAAAGTTCAGACTGCCAGATTTAATCTGAGGGTATTCACATCCATATTGGGTAATTCATATTGGGTAAACATAGTCCCCCCCCCATTTTCGGGCAGCAAAAGTAATTGGACACGAGCAGCTCATTTCTTTCACATCTCTTTCCATCACTTTGATGCCGTAAGACTTTGTTCCAGAATTCGACAATCTTTTTATCTCCTGTACTATTTTGTGAACTCTCTGGCCGTTCTGTTGCTGAGGCTTACCGGTTGTTTGTATCTTGCGGTCGACCTTCTTTCCTTCATGGTCGTCTTTTCACACATTGATGCCTACATCCTGGAGAGTGTTCCTGATCTGCTTGACACGAGAAAAGGGTATTTTGTTATACCCTTTTATACTGAAAGTATTCTTCGGTCATTCACGGCAATGGTCTGTCGTGACCTACCAGGTCGTTCGCTATTGCTGAGCTCCCCAGCACATCCGTGCTTCCTAATAACGTATCAGACAGCTGGGCGATGATGCACCAAAGGTTTTAGTTATGTCTCGGATTCATTCAGATTTTGAAGCTTCATTATGGCCTGCATTATTGGCATTGACATTTATTTGGTCCTTATGTTGAGAAACGGCAACAGACTCCAAACTACAAAGAATCCACTCTCAACCTCTTGTAAGCTTTCACAACAGCCGCAAGAAACCGCGACTGTCCAATTACTTTTGCTCCCCGCAAAAAAAGGAGGAGCCGAGTATAAATTGGCAGTATTCCCAACACGGATCAAACAATACGGTTGCGAATACCCTCAAATTAAAGCTGACAGTCTTCACTTCAACCCCGCATTCATTGTTTTATTTCAAATCCAATTTGCTGGAGTACAGAGCCAAACCAACAACGATTGTGTCACTGGCCCCAGTACTTCTGTGTATAACTGTACTTGGAACGTGACATCACCTCCCTCCATTCCATTAGGAGAGCAGTTGAGGACATTGCCTATCAGCTGTGTACTGCAGAGATGACCTCAGCTTATGTTTCGCTCAGTGAGTGTGAGTGTGAGTGAGTGAGTGAGTCAGCTCCCGCATTAAAGCCAGGGTATTATCGCAGAGACACCCAAACTGTGGGTCGAGACCCACTGGTGCTTCCTGAGAGGGAAAGAATAACTTACTCTCGGTGGTGACGCACCAGTCGATTTAAATTCTGCACCCCATACGCAGTAGTAAGTAGGCGCAGTGTACACACGCGGTTGGTGTGGTCACATAAAAAATAAAAAAATAAACATTTTAATTATACGTACATGAACACATTAACTACATCATAATTAAGCACGGGTGGCAGAAAATGGGTTAGCGGATCTTGGGCAGGGAAATTTCTGGAACCGTGGATTTACAGCAACAAAAGGTTTGCGATGAAGATTCTGCCACATTGCAAGTTCAAGATATTAGTGTACACTGACTGCCTGCAGTACAGTATGCATATTTTCAGGCCGTCCTCCGTAAATGTTTCAGCTGTAGGGTGTGTTACTCATACTGGGTGTGGAGGTACTGTACAGGGGCTGGTTCAAATAATCTTAGCCACATTCTAATTGGGATTTCAATGCAGATTATTTTTCTTAATGGCATAGAATGCCCTGCGTGCCTTCTGTTTCAGTTAATTTATTGCCAGGTTGAATTGTCACTATTCTGAAATGATATGTGTTTCCCTGAGATATGGATCGCTTGGAAAATTATTATCTTTGACTTTGATCATGTTCACCATCAGGGCCCAGGTCTGATGGCATTGCTCTAGCAGATCAAGGCTATGCTACAACCCCTGTGCTGTGGGTGACAGTAGAACTAAGTCTCTCTCTCTCTCTCTCTCTCTCTCTCTCTCTCTCTCTCTCTCTCCCTCTCTCTTCCTCTCTCCCCCCTCTCTCTCCCTTCCCTCTGTCTTTCTTTCTCTCTCTCTTGCTCTCTCTCCCCTCCCACTCTCTCTCTCGTCTCTCTCCCATTCCTCTCCCTCTCTCTCTCTCTCTCTCTCTCTCTCTCTCTCTCTCCCTCTCTCTCTCTCTCTCTCTCAGACTTTAAAGATGAGAGATGGCACAGTGGCCCATAGCCCGGTCAGGACTGTATTTTAAACTGCCACGCCCGCTTTAAGAGGGTCCGCCATGCTTTTGTGACGGTCACTGCATTCTTTTATTTCTTCTTCTTCTTCTTCTTCTTCTTTTTTTAGCTATTGATTTGCACCCGGTCCTCCAGCAAAAGTGCTGAGCGGGACAGTAAACGTTAACGCAATTTAAGGCCGCCCTTGGAGCAGCTGATTATGATTTCTTTCATTTGGTTTTATTGATTTATTTATTTATCTTATTTATTTATTCTTCTCCATCTGGTTTGCCGTAGCAGGAGTGGCCTCCCTCCCTCCTAATCCCCACCCGCGGTGTTTTTACTCGTTCCGCAGCCCCCTGCTCGCCCCTGCGTCACCGAGACCTTGGGGCCTGTCGGCTCCGTCGGCCTGTCGGCTCTCGTCTATCCGTTACCTGGCCTGACTCCACCTGTCTCGCAGGCCGCAAATTAAAAATGGATACGGGGCGGCGGGGGAACGGGGAGGGGTGCCAGAGGGAGGGGTGACTAAGACGCGCGACATTCCAAGTGCTTCTTGAGGGACGCGGAATGGCCCCTAAATCAGGAATTACTGGAGAAGGATGCCAACCCAAAAATGTCAAAGCCATTAAAAATCATTTGGGCTTTAGGCCCCATCACAAGCTGAAATAAACCCAAAAACCCCAGAAAGTGTGTGCTCCCCCTTCCCCCCCAACCAAGTTCCTCTCCCCCGAGCAGAGGATACGCGAAATAACAAAGAAATACAGCAAAGAAAATACTAATTTATAGAGAGGAAAAGGTTTTTAAAACCACCTACGCCCCACTCCGGGAGTGTCTGATTATCTTGGTAGGGACCACAATGAGAGCATTCTCGACACATCTCTGGATGAAGGACAACATTAACACACGTTCTCTCACAAAGATGTGTTTCTTTCGACTCAATTAACCCTTTTTTTAACGCGACGTTCCCTGGCTGGAGCGTCACTGCTTAAAGCCAGCTTTTGTGTGAGTGCTCTGGCCCAGACCTGGATCGATCCAGGCTGCCCTAATGAAGACGTATACGCAAGGAAAGGCAAGAAACAAATATTATTTCAGCTCAGCCCTGTACCCCTGTACGATTTAACCTTTAGCGTGCGTGTGTGTATGTGTGCGCGTGGCTGTGAGTGTGAGTGTGTGTGTGGGAAAGAAATAACAGAATGCATTTCAGATAAACTCTGCAAAATGGTGAGGACAAGTGGCCAGATCTTATCTGGTCTAGACTGAGGCCGTCCTAAGTGCCATTCTTCCACATCTTCTCCCTCTTAGCCAAGGCTTTCCCTCCTGCCATCATGCTCAGGGAAGCATGCACTGACTCATTTTTCACTCACACACTCACTCACACACACACTCACTCACACACTCACACACACACTCACTCACACTCATATACACACACACACACACACACTCACTCACACACTCACTCACACACTCACTCACTCACACACACACACACACAAACACACACTCACACTCATATACACACACACACACACACACTCACTCACACACTCACTCACACACTCACTCACTCACACACACACACACACAAACACACACTCACACTCATATACACACACACACAAACACACATAAACACATACATACACAGACTCACCCACATAAACACACTCACACACACACACACACACACACACACACCCTGGAGCCCTGTTCCTAGGCCTGAGACAGCAGGGAGAATGAGTGAGACAGGGACCGGTCAGGGCTGTCAGCTGCCACGACCTGTTTAGTGCAGGGACAGCGCAGCACTCAATTATGCAGCTGAATTAATCAGAGTCCATCAGACACAGGAATACTGTGGCTGTCCCTCGGGGGGGGGGGGGGCCACAGTGGGGCCTGGCTGATTTGTAGCCAGCGCGGCGTGATAGAGGCGTGATGAGGTTGTTATGGGACCCCAGGGGGTTTGTAGTAAACGCACAGAGGGCTGTATGATTAGCCAGGAGCTTAAAGACAAGGGGGGGGCGTAAGATTCTCTATCTGAGCACCTGAGAACAGAGCCTTGGGCTCCAATGCATATATGCACACACATGCGTGCACAAACAGACACATGTACACACGCACAGCACATACACATGCATACACACAAACACAGACCCACAAACACATGTGCACATTTCTCACATTTACGGTCTCTCTTATCTTTATCTCTGTCTCTCTCGTTTCCTTTCTCTGTCTTTCTCTCTCTTACACACGCACACACAAACACACACACAAGCACACACACACACACACACACACACACACAGATGCACAGACACACACACACACAGACACACACAGACACATGCATGCACGCACACACACAGACACACACTCAGAGACACACACACGCACACACACTCACACACACGCAGACACACACAAACACATACTCGCTCCCACACACACACACACACACACATACATACACGCTCTCACACACACATGCACACACACACACACGCACACACACACACATAAAGATGGTGATGGGGGAAGATAAGTTATCCCTTTTTGTCTAGGCCCTCGATGAGAAAGCCCCAGCCCGGATACTTACAGGGGTTTAACATATCTCTCCTGCAGCCTTACCTGCTGCTCCATGCTTAGTTAAAACATCACTTTTTAATGTTTCCTTAATTAGACTGCGAAGGTGTCAGCGCAATGCCTGCCTCAGAATGCAGAAAAGGACGAATCTCACAGCCCTACATCGATGAAAGGACATACGTTTGGACCAAACTCATTCTATTTTTCATTTTTATTATAACAAGACACTGAATAATTTCAGCAAGAGAATCTAACACCGTAGGAGTAGATGTTGCTTATATACAGTGAGCACCATAATTCTTCTTTTTTTTTTTGTTATTTTGTTTCTGTACTCTAGCACGAAGAAAATAACCTTAAATTCAAGCTGACAGTCTGTACTTCAACCTCATTGTCACTGTATCCTTGCAAACTGAAAGTGCAGAACGAAAATAACAACAACCAAAAAAACTAATTTTAGTATGGAAATTTCTACCAATTTTAGGCATAGTTAAGGATACAATCCACATCTACATCATGTATGCACATAATGAGCCGTTGCAAATGCGATGTTGATTCATTTTGAATAGCAGTAAAAAGCAGAGTTCTGTTGCCTCGGTGTTTGGAGTACCGTGTTTTCAGCCTCCTCCACTGCAACCTTAGCTGGCAGGTGAAATAAATACGGCGCTCATAAAGCCTATTCCGTCCCCAGCCCGGGCTCTGAATGACATTAAAAACAATAGGACAGCACTTAAAAAGTCAAGCTGGACCTGGGAAAAATGCCATTTTTCAGCCGGCGGACTGACAGCGAAACGAGGCAGAAATAGAAATCTGCGCTGTAAGTGTTCCACGCCCCGGTGTCCTCCCCCCGCCTGATTTACAGCGCGCTCAAGCCTCACTCTCCGCCGCAATAAAACACACGGTGCGTTCCTGCCTCTTCTCCGGCGCAAAAAAAAAACTTTTTAAATAACGATTCCAGCAACGCGCAGAAATACGGTTCGGGGAGACGCCCCTGAGAAACGTTTAGCCTTCCTTTCTCCCCGCGGCAGCCGGCAACGGAGGTGACCCCGCGAAAACGGCGGAGAGAATCGCCGCGGGGTGCATTTAAACTTGCGAGGCAAACGTACCCCAAGCGTGGGGCGTGTCTGTTCAGACGTGGGGCGCTCTGCTGATGAGGCTTTCTGAAGTCAGGGGTGATTACCCTACTCCCCTAAGGGGAGGGGGGGGGGGGGGTGTTCGGTACGAGAGAAAGAGCATACCCAATTCCCCCGGACGGAATGGGAAAAGAGGTCCGGGGTCTGGTGAGGACATGCAGAAAAAATATGTTTTGACTGAGACCACATTCAGCTATGCCCGGTAAAACACAGTAATCCACTATACACCACCACCATATGAAAACACAATGCCTGGTGCTAAAATATCTATCTATATATCTATCTGTCTGTCTGTCTGGCTTTCAGTGAATTTCTGTCTATCTTTCTGTAATTCTGTGAATTTATTATTTCTATCCGTATCAGTTCATATATATATATATATATGTGTGTGTGTGTGTGTGTGTGTGTGTGTATATCTGCAGTTTACAGTTTAATGCTTATAAAAAAGACCATCCCTTCCTCAACATCTCTTATCCGGATTTAAACGAACAGGATCATTTGATGAATTAAATTCCTGCGTGTACTTCTTGTTTCAAAATGACTGCATTTTTTTCTTCATTAGTTCAATAAAGTGGTCCACCATGATGAACTGAACACAATAATACCCTGCAATGTCTGGCTTAATGCAATGCTACATTTTGATGGATTTTCTAATAATCTGTACAGCTCAGAAAATTGGAACTCCAGGGGGGATTTTAGGCTTTTTAATCTCATACAACGCTCCTGTTTGTTCATTAAATACAGCGATATTGTTTATGTCCAGCAAGCGTTACGCTGGGCTATTGCTTTAACCCTGGATAAGAATCTAAAAAACACTGAGCCAAATACTCCTTCTGTACTACGATGGTACCTTGATAATTAGTTTTACAAAGTTCAGTGTTTTTATTTGATAAAGGTCACAGTTTCATTTTTCCAGTTGTGTGGTTATAGCCTACTTGATTACCTTTCATAAACACAAGTGATCAGTTATAACAGTGTAATCGCATTAGGATAGATTAGAGAGAGTCTTTTAATGTCCTTTATTCAGTGAAGTGCAGGGGCCCACATGCTGTAAGATGGCGCCCCTTGCCAAAGACCTGGTATTCAGTTTAGTAACAGAAACCCACGGCCTGACATAGAATACTGCCCTCACCTGGGGCAAGAGTGGGCAGAAGCCCCACTGGGGGGGGGGGGGGGGTACATAACTGCCCATAGAACCACCCAGGGAGGAAGGGCTAGCCAGCCACATTCAGGCGTGGGGGCGGCCTGTAGCGTAGTGGTTAAGGTAAATGACTGGGACACGGAAGGTCGGTGGTTCTATTCCCGGTGTAGCCACAATAAGATCCGCACAGCCGTTGGGCCATGTGTACTGGATATCACGTTCATGATTCCATCCATCCATCCATTATCTGAACCTGCTTATCCTGATCAGGGTCACAGGGGGGCTGGAGCCCATCCCAGCATACATTGGGCGAAAGGCAGGAATACACCCAGGACAGGTCGCCAGTCTATCGCAGGGCACACACACCATTCACTCACACACTCATACCTACGGGCAATTTAGACTCTCCAATCAGCCTAACATGCATGTCTTTGGACTGTGGGAGGAAACCGGAGTACCCGGAGGAAACCCACGCAGACACGGGGAGAACATGCAAACTCCGCACAGAGAGGCCCCGGCCGACGGGGATTCGAACCCAGGACCTCCTTGCTGTGAGGCGGCAGTGCTACCCACTGCACCATCCGTGCCGCCCTACGTTCATGATTCCTGCATGTGAATTGCATCTTATCCAACCTGCCCTGTAGCTTGTTCTAATGACCTTGATATGCACCGGGATTCTGGACCCCATGTAAAGATCTCGAATTGGGCCCCCACCACCCCAGAAAATCCTATGCTGTAGTATTTTTTG
>NC_083760.1:8418913-8421413 GCF_963514075.1 Conger conger | reverse complement strand
GAAAAGATAAGACGCGCCGATGCTGGACGCGTCTGCGCTACGCTAAACGCGGCGGAGGTCGTTTTCAGCCGTCTTTCGCTCCATTACATTACATTACTGGCATTTTGGCAGACGCCCTTATCCAGAGCGACTTACAGTTGATTAGACTAAGCGGGAGACAATCCTCCCCCGGAGCGATGCGGGGTTAAGGGTCCTTGCTCAAGGGCCCAGCGGCTGTGCGGATCTCATTGTGGCTACACCGGGGATCGAACCGCCGACCTTGCGGGTCCCGGTCTCGTACCTCGACCACTGGGCTACGGGCCGCTTGGCGTGAAGTCGCACGTGAAGGCTGCGCCTCCCCGTGTCTCCTTGTCGGCGCCCTTGCGTCTCCTCTGCCCGCTCCGCTCCCCGTTAGACATTATTTATGGAGAGCGGGATTGAGAATCGGCGGAGACGGAATTGCAGGTTCGGCTTCTGTTGCGGGCGAACGTGAGCGCGAGACAGCGCGAGCGCCGGCTCCGACCGGAACTCGTGAAAAGGAGGAAGACGCAGAAGACGCAGCCCAGGAAAACGAGCTTCGAAATGAAGCCTGCTCCCCTCAGCGTGCGATAACACACCCACCGCGCATCAATATTTCCCCCAAACTCCCTCATTTACCCGCAATACTACCGAGCGCTCGCCGAATCAATCCTGCACTACGGTCTTAAAGACCACTGGTCCCATCTCCCATCACCCTGACCAGCTGGTTGGTGCCTAGCATGGCAGGCAATCAGCGTTAGTGTGTTTGTGTGTCTGTGTGTGTGTGTGTGTGTGTGTGAATGAGAGGCATCAATTGTACAGCGCTTTGGATACCTCAGACATGCATTGGAATGACGTTGTCAAAACATAGGTTGAGGTTGAGCATTCTAAAACCGTGGTTATTTTATTCTGTAACACATAACAAGAGTATGTACATTATACTTCTAAAACAATAACCAAACTGCTGTAAAAAAAAAATATATATATATATATGCGTATGAATTATACATATAGACACACACACAGGACACACAAAAAAAAAAAAATCTAAAAGAACAGTAATGTCTACTGTTCTTTTGGATTTTCTTTTTTAGAATATTTTCGGATGTATTTTAATTGATTTAAATAGGGAGATGGAAGAAGCAAGAGAGCAGATAGTTTTAAATGCATAAAACTGTTTTGTTTGAGGGAAAGGGACCAATTATTTGGGAATAATACAGAATAGCAGGATGAATACAGACAGTGGGTTAGAGTAATATGCTTGGACTGGACTGTAGGCTGAAATCTGATTGGATGACAGCCATGACAAAAGGCGAGAGACCATCCAGAACAGAGAGGGGGAAGCAGGGGCTTCTGGGTAAACAAAAGGCTCCGATTCAAATCAGCAGATTCTTGGAAAATAGTATTCAGCATAGCATTTCAGTATTCAAGTACACTCTCAGAAATAAAATGACAGTGGATGTACATTTTTGTTCTTCAAGGATCAAATGCCCCAAATGCACCCTGAAAGTAAAATAATGTTCTCTTTGGGCGCAAATGAGCACGTTTTCCAAGCAAAAGAGGTACAAATGAATTATATATTTCTGGCATGGGGTAAGATTTTATGTATCGCCCCAGCAACAAGCATTTGTACCTATTTTGAGTGTATTCAAGTATGGGTTCCTCTTGTGGCAGTTCATAGGCAGCCTGCTGGTTCCTTTTTACTGAATTCACGATGAGGAGTGACATTCACGTGGGGGAAAAAAAAAACAACAGGTTGCTGAAATGATACGATGCAGGAACTTTCACGTTTCTAAATTTCTCATTTCCACACTCACCTGGAGCGGAGAACACAGTAACAGCTTCGGCGCTCCCGACAACACTAACGGGAACGGCAGAGAGCGAGACGCCATGTCTCAAAAGCACCGCACAACTTTAAAAAAAAACATAGCTCTTCTTCTGCAAAGGTCACGGGAAATGACATCGAGGGGATGATGTCATAAATCGTCATAAATATAAATGAACGACTCGTCACTTCTGACTGTCCGCTCCTCCAGCGCACACAAATTCCTCGCTGATTTGACTGAATGTCACTTTGAGGCAGTTTGTCCTCTGGCAGCCGGATTCTTTTATAAATCAAGCGCTGATAGTCACACAACTTCGCCCCCCTCTTCTCCTCCAACCACTAAACCCCCCTCCCTTTCTCCAGTCACACACTAAACCCCCCTCTCTTTCTCCAGAGTCACACACTAAACCCCCTCTCTTCCTCCAGAGTCACCCACTAAACCCCCTCTCTTTCTCCAGAGTCACCTACTAAACCCCCTCTCTTTCTCCAGAGTCACCCACTAAACCCCCTCTCTTTCTCCAGAGTCACCCACTAAACCCCCTCTCTTTCTCCAGAGTCACCTACTAAACCCCCTCTCTTTCTCCAGAGTCACCCACTAAACCCCCTCTCTTTCTCCAGTCACCCACTAAACCCCCTCTCTTTCTCCAGTCACCCACTAAACCCCCTCTCTTTCTCCAG
>NC_083760.1:8396413-8413913 GCF_963514075.1 Conger conger | reverse complement strand
TGCCTGAATTAGTCATCCTCAAGGGTCACAAAATCAGATAATGGATTTCACCCAAATGAGTGGTTCCTGTTTCTAAGTCAGGGCTGCTCAACCCTGTCCTGTCCTGTAGGTCTTCATTCAAACCTATTTTGTCTCATCAAATGATGAGCTAAAGAAGATCTGTAGCTGTTGAATGAAGTGCTCTGTTAGGGTTGGAGTGAAAACAAACAGGGCTGTAGATCTACAGGAAGAGGTGCGGGCAGCCTCGCCTAATTAATCACTGCTTACTTTGAGCAAGTTAATGACTTTATGTGTTCAAAAAGAGTCCTTTAGACACATTACAGATTTGAACCCTAATTTCAGGTTGTGAACCCCGATCCCTGATAATATGGGCCGAGATTTCTCACTCTGCAGACCCCCCAGCTGAGCTGTGCAGTCTCTCTGCAGACCCCCAGTCTCTCTGCAGACCCCCAGCTGAGCTGTGCAGACACTCTGCAGACCCCCAGTCTCTCTGCAGACCCCCAAGCTGAGCGGCGCAGTCTCTCTGCAGACCCCCAGCTGAGCTGTGCAGACACTCTGCAGACCCCCAGCTGGGCTGTGAAGTTACTCTGCAGTCCCCCAGCTGAGCTGTGGAGTCACTGCACCGGAGGACAGCTCAGTATCCAACACTCCCACTAACTACACAGCACAGAGCCACCCTCCATCCCCGTTACCGAACTTCATTTAGCCAGCGTACAGCGAGATCCCCGGACAGACGGCTCCACCTGAGAGTGCCTGTTGCCTGGAAGTGATGACGCGTCAGAAGCAGTGATGTAACTCTGCAGTAACAGGGCCGGAGCCTGACCGCTAGCACACCCCTGCCCCCCCCCCCCTCCAGAGCCCAGACCGCACGCGTTTCTCACGGCAGAGAGTTTCATTCCTTATTCACAGACAGAAAATGCAGATGGAAAATAAGCTACGCAGAATAGCCGTAGACTGAAGGCACCATTGACCACACTGATAGAATGCTGTCAATTCACTGCACTCACGCTGTTGAAAGTGGAAATTTAATTTAAAACAAAGAGAAACAGCCCTCAGGAGAAATCGTTGACATTGCAGATCATTTTCTGCGGCCTGGTGTTTTTCTATTGTTTTTTTGTTTTTTTGTTGTTGCTGTTTTCGTTTTATGGGTTATGGCACATGTTTCTGAGGTGTGATTTCTGTGTGTGAGTCGCTTCCTGTTTCTTGAGCACACTGTGACACAGGATGAGAGAACTCTTCAGGCGGCAGGAAACTTTTTACCTGGATCGGGTGTCGGGTTGCGATGGCAACCGTGCGATAGCAACCAAACCATTAATTTATTTAATTATTGATTTACTTATTTTCACATTTTGTTTTTATCCTCCATTCTGTTTTTTCTGTTTTCCCCCACGTATGTATGCATGCACACATACACACACACACACAAACACATACAAAAGTAAGCACGCAATGCACATAAACACACACAAACACACACATACACACATACGTATGCATGCAGACACACACACTCACACACGTACATATTCATGCAGACCCACACACACACACACACACACACACACACACACATGTACATACGCATGCATGCACACACAAACACACACACACGCACACACAAACCACACACGCAAACACACACACACGCACAAAACACACTCACTCACTCACTCACACACACACACACACACGCTCTTAACTTCAGGGGAGAGAGCGGTGTTATAAATCACTGCGTTTCCTCTGTGTTTAATCACACTGCCATTTCCAGCAGAGCGCCTTCCCATTAAATTCATCTCCGCCAATGCAAACAGCCCATGATGAAAAAACTGAAACCGGTTCACACCGACCGCAATCCGTTCACAATCCACCGCAAGTCATGGGCCTACGTCCAGGTCTGAGACAAATCTCGGCCTGTACAGAGAACAGTCAAGGCATTCAGAGTCCTCCTCATTGTGCTGGACTCTTTACTGTAGGGCAGGGGTGTCAAACTCCAGTCCGGGAGGGCCGCAGTGTCTGCTGCTTTTTCACGTGTTTCAGCACAAGAGTTTAATTTAAGTCATTGATCGACTGAGGAGTCCGCGGCCGATTGAAAGGAAAACACAACACACCTCCAGGACTGGAGTTCGACAACCCCAGGCCCTAAGCAAACGATTCAGTATTTAGATGGTGGACCAGGGGACCAACTGTCGCGCACTGAAAACTATCTTTTTTAAACGTCCGTTAGCTTCTGTTGTTTCTGAGAACCACACAGCCTCTGGGCCTTCTTGCACCCACGTGGGACCGGATCATCAGCGCTGCCTCGGCTGTTAGCCTCTGACTTAGCCGCTGACCCCCCATCTCAGAGACACCCGCAGACAGCAGAACTCCCGAGCCTCCTGAGACCCAGGAGAAAAAAGGTTTTGACAATACAATACTTCTTGGATGACAAAAACATGCCGCAGTGAAAATATGTTCTGTAAATATGCACTACTGTGGCAGAAGTCTTAGGCACCCTAGACTTTATTATATATATGTTTATTCTTATTATTTGTGTGTGGTGTCTGTGTTAGTATAACAGAACACATTGGAGATTTCCAAATATTCATTTCCAAAAGATTTAATTTTACAGAGACATTTGTGAATTTAAATTTAAAAAAGTAACATATTACTGTAAGCAATTGACTAGTTTTTACACAAAACTTGATCAAGCTGTCTGAGATCAGAAGCAAGGAGCCACCAAAGTCTGCAGAAGAACTGTGGCAAGTTCTCCAACATGCTTGAACAACCTCCCTGCTGATTGTCTTATAGAACTGCAGGACAGCGTTGGTTATCTCAGAGAAGTGATGCAGTTTTAACGCCGAAGGGTGGTCAAAAAAATATTGATTTAATTAAGTTTTTTAACTATTCTGCCAAGTCACTAAAATGTAGTGTAAAATGTATAGTACGTTTATTTCATTTAATTATTTTTGAAAGAATCTTAAGTGGACAGAATGTTATACAGGTGCCTAAGACTTTTGTACAGTACTGTACACTCAATACAAAAGGGCAAACTGTAGCGTAGTGGTTAAGGTAAATGACTGGGACACGCAAGGTTCGTGGTTCTAATCCCGGTGTAGCCACAATAAGATCCGCACAGCCGTTGGGCCCTTGAGCAAGGCCCTTAACCCTGCATTGCTCCAGGGGAGGATTGTCTCCTGCTTAGTCTAATCAACTGTACGTCGCTCTGGATAAGAGCGTCAGCCAAATGCCTGTAATGTAATGTAATGTATATTAGGTATCTTTTAGACTTTTGTTTGACTGGTTTTCTGCTGCTGTAGCTTGTTCTGTAGCCTAAAGCACTTCAGTTAGGAACATTCTAATCACATATTCATGATCTTACAGCTTAGAGGCGTAAACGTGGTAGCAGACTTTGGACAGCCTCAAAGCCCTGGTTATGCGGTACACTGGAGAGCAGTAAAGCACAGTGGAAACTGGGGACCATGCCAGTCCCTGCTGGTTCTCAGTAAGTAAGTAAGGATCATACGGAGTGTGCATTGTGTGCTTCCACAAAAGAAAGATTGGCAGTAGCTTCCAAGGCATTCCCAAGTTCGGCAGTCCCTGAGGTGGGTTGTTGACGCCGTAGTGCGTTTTCACAGTTTTCAGTTCAAGTTTCCGTTTTTTGAAACACAACAATCCCTTCCTCAGCTCCTGAGTCTGGTATCCGTAGCTAGCCACACTGCGCACAGTGCACCGTGGAGGAAACCAGGACCAGAATGAGCCACTGCCGCACAGCATGGGTCCTACGCTGAAGCAATCCCATGAGTCATCTGTGACACCTACAGCTTCTGATCAGCAACTTACCCATGATGCAAAGCAGAGCTTCGGTTCCGCAACCGTTTCTAGAACCCCAGCAGATGCCGCTACCCGCTAGAATTCACACGCACCGTGTTCCGGGGACAGTTAAATAAGGACAGGAAGCTTGAGTCATGAATTTTCTCCACCAATCACAGGGGACATTGGTCGTAACACGTTGAACAAAGCCACAGTAATTAGCTTGATTCATAGTTATTGAACTACATTCATCAAAAAAGTTTAGCCAGAAAGTATCCACCAATCACCTTGCTATGTTTTATCCTAACAAGTCCCTGTGATTGGTGGAGCTGCTCACTGGCCGTATCCCCTGCCTTAATCATCTCTGCAGTTGGCAATCCCTTCTGGAAAAGGCACATTATCAGCAACGTGACCCACAAACCTTTGCTGTTTCATCACATCTCCCTGGCACATTCCATGATTCCACAGAAGAGAATGTCTGTATGGACCGCATTGTCATTTCAGCATGAGCACAGTGAAACGCATTCTCGCAGCGCGCTGAGATTTTCGGCCATGACGCGTTACCGCAGGCAGCAGTCCCTCCGTGGCGGCTGCAGGCTTCAAGACTCAGGTCCCTGAACCAAGTCCATCCAAACTGTAGAGGCATTGTCTCACCACACCCACTCTCTGTCACACTGTCCCATTGGTCAGAGTGCCAAGGTCAAGGGTCAACGGACCTTCTCCCACTGGAAAGATCAAAGTGTGTGTGTTTGTGTGTATGTGTGCATGTTAGTGTGTGTGTGTCTGTGTTTGTGTGTGTGTGTGTGTGTGTGCGTGTGTGAGGGTATGTATGTGTGTGTGTGTGTGTGTGTGTGTGTATGTTTCTGTGTGAGTGTGTGTGTGTGTGTGTGTGTGTGTGTGTGGGTGTGTGTGTGTATGTGTGTATGTGTGTATGTGTGTGTGTGTATGTATCTGTGTGTGTGTGAGTATGTGTTTGTGTGTATGTGTGCATGTTAGTGTGTGTGTGTCTGTGTTTGTGTGTGTGTGTGTGTGTGTGTGCGTGCGTGTGTGAGTGTGTGTATGTGCGTGTGTGTGTGTGCGTGTGTGTGTGTGTGTGTGTATGTTTCTGTGTGTGTGTGAGTGTGTGTGTATTTTCTGGGTGCGTGTGTGTGTGTGTGTGTGTGTGTGTGTAGTTTCTGCGTGTGTGTGTGTGTGTGTGTGTGCGTGTGTGTGTGTGTGTGTGTGTGTGTGTTCGTGTGTGTGTGTGTGTGTGGGTGTATGTGAGTGTGTGTATGCGTGTGTCCTGTATCTTTATCTGAGTCAGTGGATTCTCTGGTTCTGGTTGAGTGGAGTCAGGCACAGGGTGTTCAGATCACTCTCATCTGCCAGACCAGTGCCTGCTATTTATTTATTCCTTTGTCCTTCGTTCTGCTTCTACCTCTCTCTATATCCGAGTCCCTCTCACACCCTCTCCTTCCCTCTCTCTCTCCTCCTCCTCTTCCTCTTTTTCACCAACTCTCTCCTGCTCTCTCTCTCTCTCGTGTGGCTCGTCAGCCATCATTTCTCTGTATATCTGAGGCTAAACGCACACAGAACACACAGAATTAGTCAAGCGAGAAGCAAAGGCAGGATAAATCAGAAGTAAAAACTGTTAAAAAAAACATTAAATTGACGCATGCTTTTAACAGATGGGATACATTTTACAGCTTGACCAATTACAAAATGAAAGATTTTCTTTTTCATTTTCTCTTAGTCTACCCTTGTTTTTCTCCACTCCTGCACGCAGAACAAGACGAGCATCAAGAGCCGTTTTGTACCGAACACAAAGATCGTCCTGTTCCTTTCAGCAGCCTACAAAGCACACGGGCACTCCTCCGGATCATCCATCGCTCCCTCCCCGCCTCTCTCCCCCCTCGCTCTCTACCTCTCCCCTCCTCTCTCTCACTCCCCTCCCTCCCTCCCTCTATCTCTCTCTCTCTCCACCCTCCTCTCTCCCCCCTCTCCCTCTCTCTCCCTCTCTCTCCCCACCCTGCCCCT
Source organism: Conger conger (assembly GCF_963514075.1). Lineage (NCBI taxonomy): Eukaryota > Metazoa > Chordata > Actinopteri > Anguilliformes > Congridae > Conger > Conger conger. Next base: position 8,408,108 of record NC_083760.1, on the reverse strand, counting down.
CTCTCCCTCTCCCCTCTCCCTCCCTCTCTCTCCTCTCCCTCTCTCTCCCCCTCCCTCCCTCTCATCCCTCTATCTCTCTCCTCTCTCCCTCTCCCTCTCCCTCTCCCTCTCTCCCTCTCCCTCCCTCTCTCTCCCCTCTCCCTCTCCCCCCCTCCCTCCCTCTCTCCCTCTATCTCTCTCCTCTCTCTCTCCCTCCCCCTCTCTCCATCTCTCTCCTCCCTCCCTCTCCCTCCCCCTCTCTCCCCCCTTCCTCCCTCCCTCCCTCCCTCTATCTCTCTCCTCCCTCTCCCTCCCCCTCTCTCCCTCTCTCCCTCTCTCCCCCATCCCTCCCCCTCTCCCTCTATCTCTCTCCTCTCCCTCTCCTCTCTCCCTCCCTCTCCCTCTCCCCCCTCCCTCCCTCCCTCTCTCCCCCCTCCCTCCCTCTCTCCCTCTCCCTCCCTCTCTCTCCCCTCTCCCTCTCCCCCCCTCCCTCCCTCTCTCCCTCTATCTCTCTCCTCTCTCTCTCCCTCCCCCTCTCTCCATCTCTCTCCTCCCTCCCTCTCCCTCCCCCTCTCTCCCCCCTTCCTCCCTCCCTCCCTCCCTCTATCTCTCTCCTCCCTCTCCCTCCCCCTCTCTCTCTCTCTCCCTCTCTCCCCCATCCCTCCCCCTCTCCCTCTATCTCTCTCCCTCTCCCTCTCCTCTCTCCCTCCTCTCCCTCTCCCCCCTCCCTCCCTCCCTCTCTCCCTCCCTCTCTCCTCTCTCTCTCCCTCTCCCTCCCTCCCTCTCTCCCTCCCTCCCTCCCCTCCTTCCCCCTCTCCCTCTCTCCCTCCCTCCTCCTCGGCGGGGGTAAAGGGGGAGCGATGTTATGCAGCGGCTCTAATTACTGCAGCTCCGGAGCCAAAGTCACCCAAGGAGCGCGCTCAGTAGCGCGGCGGAGAGGCCCGGACAAGCGTCAGCCGTCACTAACGGTTACGCTCAGGGCCCCTGTCAGCCCTTCCTGTTTGCTCTCCGCGCAAATTACCCTTTCCCCGGGGGGGTCACTAGGGTAACGAAATACAGCAACGGGGGTCCATTACACAATCCCATAGGGCCCTTTAAAATCACCCCCCTCCCCCCCCCCCCGTGAGAGACCCCACCTCCCACACACTCTAGCAGCCCCGAGAGACTCGCCTTTAATGTGGCTGAAACAGCCTCTGTGCTGATATTCATCCTCACTGCTCCCCCACCCCCTCTCTCCTCACTCCTTCCACAAAATGCCCCCCCTCCAAAAAATATACCCAGTGAGTTTCATTCCAGCGACCCCCTACCCCCCCCGCCCCCCCCCACTTCCACTGCTGCCTCCCCGTTCCCCCTCCACTTCTGAATGAACCCCACACCTTTCCTTCATTAATTACTGTTGTTAATCGCTGTCCTGTTCCCCTACTAAATTACAGGCATCGGAGCAATTCACTCCCGCTAAATTACACCCACAGCGGAGAGGCGTGACCCTGCTGGTAACTGCTTGTTTGCGTCTCGCTCAGCCTGATGAAAACACATGTTCTACATACGACACCGCAGTCTGACTCCGCACTCCTGCTGCCTGCCGGTGTTCACAGCACAGAACGCTAGCAAACCGTCCCACAGAGACCACGGTTTTTCTTGCTTTCTTTCTGTCTTTCTTTGTGTGTTGTGTTTTGTAATTTTGTGCAGTGATTTGGTTCCTGGATGGGACAGGCAGTGGGATCAGGTGAGTTAGGTGTTCAGTGTTAATGTTGAATTGTGCGCAGAGTTGAGGAAGTATCAGGATGGGCGGGGCACCCGAGGGACCCAGTGTATGGGCCCCTGAGGGGGCTCCCCAAAGGCCCGGTTGAGGCCCCTGACCCGGCCCCTGGCTCGAAGGGACAGTGTGACAGTGGAGAGCAGCAGCGTTTGGGGCCACGGGGGCGCGCCCACTGCCCGGCGTGTCTGACACACACACTCAGGTTCGATTCTCCCACTTCACACACCTCCCTCTCCAAGAGTATCTACCACCACCAACGCCCCCGTCCCCACCCCCCAATCCACTCCACCCCACTCCACCCCGACCCTCCCTATGCTCCCCACTCTGACCGTCCACCTCGGTCCAGGGCAGAGGAACCCCGTTCCGGAAGAGCCGAATCCGTTTCTGGATTTCATTTCTGCCACTTTCAATTGGCAAATCATAGCTGTACGTGCTATTCTTTTCCCATTTTCAACTGATTAACCCCTCAGGTTTGGGCTGTCATGTATAGGCTTATCAAAAAACACCTTAACATGACAGATTATGCTCACAACGTGGCTAATTAATTAAGGGCAGAATCTATATGAAATCCAGAAGCGGATACGGTCTTCGGGAGCAGGGAGTCCCCTCCCCCCACCGCAGGCCCTCAGAAGCAGCGGATCGAGGCCGAGACCGGGATACTCCTGGAGAGCTCGGGGCTCGGTTTTTAAAGAAAAACGGCTCTTTTCTGGGAAGTGGCGGGAATCGCAGAACTCTGACTTACACTGCACGTCTACGCGGATGGACTTGATGGCAGCGACCCCCACCCCGTTCTCGGCCTTGCAGTAGTACCGGCCGCCCTGCACCCTCTGGATGCGCTCGATACGCAGCGTCACGTTGAACACCGACGTCTCCTGGAACTTCTCCGAGGCGCTGCCCGCCGTCTTCGTCCACCGCACCTGAGAGAGGAGGAGGAGGAGGAGCAAACGCCGTCAGTCACCACCGCATGGAGAATAACCTCTTATTCCGCTGACGCTTTTATCCAAAGCGACTTACAGTTCATTAGACTAAGCAGGGGATAATTACCCCTGGAGCAATGTGGGGTGCAGGGCCTTGCTCAAGGGCCCAACGGCCATGCAGATCTTATTGTAACTACACAAGGGCATGAACCACTAAACTTCCAGGTCCCAGTCATGTAACTTAACCCTGAGGCTACAGGCTGCGTCGCACACAACTTCTCTGGAAAACAGGAAACTAACACTGAAAACAGGAAACAGGAAACTGAAAATGTTTCGGCACAGGAACAGCAAGTCTGATGGACCCCAGAGGAAGGGGCCATGTGTGGGGCTTGTTACGTACACATACAGGGCGGCCTGTAGCCTCGTGGCTAAGGTACACGACTGGGACCCGCAGGGTTGGCGGTTCAAGCCCCAGTGTAGCCACAATATGATCCGCACAGCTGCTGGGCCCTTGAGCAAGGCCATTACCTTGCTTAGTCTAATCAACTGTAAGTCACTTTGGATAAAAGTGTCAGCTAAACAACAAATTATTCTGATTTCCTCCCACAACTGCTGCACAGTGTTGGGAAGACACGCACTTCCTAACGTCGCTGATCTTCCGTAAAACCGGACCGCCGGCGGTCCTCCTTGCGAGTGGCGGTATCGCGGCTCTCGTACGCCGCTCGCCGATCGCCTCGGAGCGCAGCGGCTTCCCGCGGCAAACGGCCGTTAATGAAGCCTCGTTAACCCGCGGGCAATTAACCCTCCGCTCGTCACCGGCCGGCCGGCCACGCCCGGGGCGTCGTGGAGGGAGCGCCCGCCCCGTTACGACGGGACGTATATGTCCGGGATTATCGGATTACCCGGGTTTCTGTAAATGACACTTTATTTATTCAGGTTTGTTTGTCGGCGGATTTGGAAACAGCTGCCTCTCATTGATCGCGACGGGTCGCGGCAGAATTAAGTGCAGCTTGTCAATTGTTAGCGACTCCCTCCAGAGAGGACGGGGGGTGGGGGTGGAGTGGGGGGGAGGTGCCTCCTGCATACAGATGAAGCCACGGCGATCGCAGGCACGGTTACAGCCCCCCGTCCCCGTCCCCCGTCCCCCGTCCCCTGTCCCCATATGCACAGCCACGGGGCCCGCTATAGGACAGGGGAGGGGAGGACGACCTGGGGGTTCCTGAGAGGATAAGGCAAAGTCAACCTCAGCACCACGACCTCAAACAGACCACGACCTGGAGGAATCCAATCAAAACCTTGGCACTGAGGACCAATCAAATACTTGGCGTGCGGTGCCGGTGGAGCTGCTATGGTTAATAATGCGACGGTGAACCTTAGTGACCTTGTTTTGCGTCACGTGACGGGGCATGGAAGAGGAGCATTATGGGTGTTGGAGTTCTAGAGTGCTGGAGGCACTGGTGTCTGTTACCACATAGTAACCTGTACTGTGATGTGTAAAGTAGTGGGGTAAAGTAGTCATAGACAACGTTGACAGTACAGAAAAAGATGAAAAGGTGAGAGTTCTGCCTTTGGAGGTTCGGACCAAACTGCAGTGTCTTAATGAGAAAGAATAGAGCAGAGAGACAGAGATGAAAAGAAAGAGGGACAGATAGAGTGAGAGAGAAAAAAAGGAGACAGATAGAGGAAGAGAAAGAGTTTATGCTTCCATCCAGCCTTTTCCCTCTCTCCGTCTCAAAAGAGGCCGCTGCTAAGCACGTCGTTTAAAATGTGCGTCTGCACCCGACCAAGCCAACAGCGGCCGATTCGGCGCTGGACTGTCTGTACAGGCGGCAAAGGAAATGCAAAAGACTATTGATTCGGTCTGAACACAGGCTTTCTCCGTGTGTCCCGTGGAGAGGAGAGTTCTCCTTCGCGAGGAGCTCATACACCACGTCCCTCATTGCGCAGCTTCACTTCCGAGGAAGGTGATCTTTATTAGCCGAGGCACGGAGGACACATAAAAGACAGGAAAAGGACACAGGGGCTTCAAATATTGATAACGGGGCTGTGAGAGTACACCGAGAGGTCAATTAATGTCTGGAACGGGACCGCGCTGTAGGCCTCACAGTTCCTGCTCAAGGGGATGTACACATAAGTGCAGTTCCTCTCCGCTTGCCGCAGGTAAGGCGAAACCTTTCCGACACGACTCCCCCGGAGCGGCGCGAGAGGGCGCGTTCGCCGGAACGTTCCGCGTAGCCCCGCGCGATAGCGCCGGGCCCTCCTCGCGTTTCATTTAACGCAAGAAATCCTTCAGAGCGACGCTGCGTAACGTTCGCTTATCCGCGGCCGGGACCGTTCAGGGCGCATCGACCGAGAGAGGAGGAGGAGGAGGTGAGCCCTGGCTGCCGCGCGTTTGCCATGGACCGCTGCCATCGCCGACGAGACCCCCAAGGACAAAACCCCGAGCAAACAACCTGAGCGTGAGGACACGCTCGCTGCACCGCGGGTGAAAAACAGCTCAAAAACAAAATGAGCGCCGTGTTAGCCACGACCGGCGCAGCATCTGTTTAACGCAGGCGGGCGCAGTGCCAGCCGCGTGGCAGAGAGGCTCACACACCGACCGGCCCTGTGCAGAGTGCAGGGCACATATGTCAGCGCACGCGATTCCGTACAGCTGGATGACCTGGAGCTCACAGCTGTGCGGCGGATTCAGAACAAGATGTCTGTCTGTGTGTGTGTGTGTGTGTGTGTGTGTGTGAGAGAGTGTTTGTGTGTGTCTGTGTGAGTGTGAATGTGTGAATGTATGTGTGTGTGAGAGAGAAAGTGAGAGGGAGAGAGAGTGTGTGTGTGTGTGTGTGTGAATGTGTGTGTGTGTGTGTGTGAATGTGTGAATGTATGTGTGTGTGAGAGAGAAAGAGAGAGGGAGAGAGTGTGTGTGTGTGTGTGTGAGTGTGTGTGTGTGTGAATGTGTGAATGTATGTGTGTGTCAGAGAGTGTTTGTGTGTGTCTGTGTGTGTGTGAATGTGTGAATGTATGTGTGTGTGAGAGTGTTTGTGTGTGTCTGTGTGTGTGTAAATGTGTGAATGTATGTGTGTGTGAGAGAGTGTTTGTGTGTGTCTGTGTGAGTGTGAATGTGTGAATGTATGTGTGTGTGAGAGAGAAAGAGAGAGGGAGAGAGAGTGTGTGTGTGTTCATAAGTGTGTCTGTTTACTGGACCATTGAAACTCCCATACTGAGACTCTATCACTTAGGGACAGCATTGACAGGTCTAGGCACTGAATAAAACACGAGTCGGTCGGCCTATGGGTGAAGAGCATCGCTTGCTGCCATATTTATGTGCATGCCCTGGGGTACAGCAGTGCATTGACCCTGAGACCCTTTCTACCATATCCACTTCTCCATCAGCTCCCCAAAGAAGGCAGCTTCAGGGGACTAGGCCCGATACGGAAACACCCTGCCCTCAGGCAGGAATTTCAACAGAAAGACGCGCTCTTCCTCACCGGGATTGGTCAGCCCGGCACTTAAATTCGGCCATCGCCCATTTCCCAGACCCACCAGCGACTCACCCATCCATGGAGGCCCTGGATGGAGCACACATTTCCAAGCACTCACTCCCCTGCTGAGCAAAACAGCGCAAGCTAGGTTTTGAAACAGCTGGTCGCTGGTTGACCAGTTCAGACCAGCTCCATGCTCATCATTTCAAGCAGGTCATAGTTGGATTTTACAGCAGGGTAAAAGTTTATTTCTAATTTGGGTCCCGACATTAAAGTTTATGAAGCAGTGTCTTAGACACTTCATGAAAATGGGACTAACCAGTGCATCTACAACAGGTAAACGGTTTGGCATTTATATAGCACCTTATCCAAAGCGCTGTACAATTGATGCTTCTCATTCACATACTCACATTACATTAATTGCATTTCGCAGACGCTCTTATCCAGAGCAACGTACAGCTGATTAGACTCAGCAGGAGACAATCCTCCCCTGGCCCAATGGCTGTGCGGATCTTATTGTGGCTATCACTGGGGATCGAACCACCGACCTTGCGGGTCCCAGTCATGTGCCTTAACCACTACGCTACAGGCTTACATCAATGGCAACTGGCATGTAAGGCACCAACCAGCTCATCAGTATTTGGGGGAGAGGTGTCTTGCTCAGGGACACTTTGACACACCCAGGGCGGGGGATCGAACCGGCAACCCTCCGACCGCCAGACGACCGCTCTCACCGCCTGAGCCACCTGAGCCAATGCCGCCCCGATTATGTTCGATCAGTCAGCCGTTCAGGTACAGTGCCACCGTCACACGCAGCTCACCCTCAACTGCGGCTTCCTTTGGCTGTATCAAACGAACGAAAGCTCAGTTTGCCCACCGAAGCGGTGGAAAATAAACCCAGTTAAATACTCATTGTGTGAGAGTACTTAGAGCGCGGGGCAGAGTCTCATGTGCACAGTCACTCAGCTGGGGTGCTCGGTACACAGACGGAGGTGGAGAAAGATCTTAATAAACGCCGGGGAGATTACGAGCGGCGCTGTGTTCACATAATCATTCTCCCGCATTTCAAACATTCACTCATAAAATCCCATGTTAAGCTAAAATAAACTTAGTGTGGCAATAACCATTTTCATTATCTGTCCCCAGGAAGGGGGGAAAAAACGTCCCTCCGAGATTAAAGTGAAGAAGACAGGCATTAAGCAATAAATGTCTCCTTATGGATGCTGACTTGAATCGGTGTCGTTCAGCTCCAGGTAATTTATGGCGGCAGTTAGCGGAAGGAGGGAAGAGTAAAAGCCTCTTCTGGAACAGCTCCAGGTCTGCTCTCCACCGGAGGAATGACAAGTGGGGCCCAGGTAAGACAGGGATGGGGCCGTGATGAGTTAGCTGGGGTTGACTTAGTTGGGGATGAGTTATGTTCGATCGGTCAGCCATTTTGAGTAAGTGTAATTTTAAGAGCGATTTTTGCAGTGGTAAATCTGAGACTATTTTTTTTGGGAGTGAGTTATGTTGAAAGGCTCAGTCCTTTGAGGAAGGGTGATTTTACAATGTCAATCAGTCAAGAGTTAGTTTGCAGTTAGTCGCTTGGAGGCTTTTGGTGAGGGTGAGTTTGCATTGGGTCAGCCTTGTTTGGAATAAACAACAGTCTGTTCCAGGAGGCATAAATTTAGGATGTCTAAGGGGGAGTTGGCAATGAGACAGTTCGGGATTTGATTGTTGGGGGAAGAGTTTTACGGGATGAGTGTGCCTTTTCTAAGCGTAAACTAAGAAGGAAATTATGGGTGAATTTGCGATGAGTAAGCCAGGCATTAGTAACAGAACATTGGATTGGTCACTCCGCTCAGGGGAAGTGTGAACTCAATCAGTTTCCTGGACGTATACACAAGGCACCGCCGCATCTTCTGCACAAGAAAGTCGAAACGATTACATAAGATGGACGCCGGACAATAAGGCTCAATACGGCCGGCTCGGCGACAGCCGAGACCCGGATCATTTTCCGGAGCATAAGACGAGGGGTGACTTTTCAAAAAATTATACGCAGCGGTAGAAAATGAAATCACGACGGTAAGAGGAGCCGAGGGTGATGTCACGGCCGATCAGGTGACCCGCGGGCCGCTGAGCCAACAGAATCGGACCCGCCCGAACCCCGCGGGTGACCCGGGGGGGGGGGGGGGGAAAGGGGAGAAGTGTAAAGTGGTGTACACGGGTCCGATTACACGCTCCAGAAAGCGCCCGGACCCCCGTGTCCCTGAAGTACACATTTCCATCAGGTCTGGACTACAATTCCCAGGAGTCCCGTGACGCCTACGGTATTCCCAGAAGCGCCTCTCCATAGGGTCAGAGGCATTCTGGGTATGGCTGTTAAGCTTGGATAAATCAGGTTCTGAATTTCAAATAAAGCATGAATAAAGCATTGTTTCATCTGGCAGATTAGAGGGAATAAGAGAACAAATTAATCAACTTCGTACAAAAAGGCTGGCCCTGCTCTTTTATGCCTTTTTTTCCAGTCCAGTAGATTTTCCGGGCTGGCTGAGCTACGGGGATGTTCTCGCTGCAGAGAGGGGTCTGCGCTCCCGTGGAGATGCAGGGGCAGTGTCTGTCCGTCTGTGGGCCACGGCTGTCAGGCAGGGGGCACGCTGTGCTTCAGAGGGGAGGCCTGCTGGTTTCGGTGTTACCAGGGGTGGCAGGCAGAGGATGGAGCACTGAGAGCTTTCTCTCTCCGTCCCTCGCTCTCCCTTTCCCTCTCTCTCCCTCTCCGCCTCTGTCTCTCTCTCTTTGTGGGGGTTGATGGCTTTCTGTGCCTTGCGCCTGTTGTTGTAGCGTTACAATAAAAGTGTGTTAAAACTCTCTCTGTGTCTCTCTCTCACTCTATCTCTCTCTCTCTCCCTCTCTGTCCTTCTGCCTCTCCCCATACACACCAATCCATACACGTTCCCTCCCATTCTCCCTCAGCAACTCACAAAATGTATCAATAACATGGACCTGTTGGAAGCAGTTAGGCACCGTACGCACTCCGGTCGACTTCTCCCGACACAGAGGTACTGAAAACACTCAGTTCTGAAAGCTCTCTGGGCCTAACCCCCCCTCTGCCCCCCACACCGCCCCCCGCCCCGCCCACCCTGCGTGTCAGAGCAGGGGTCAAACGGCTGACCTTGTTTGTGTCTCGGGCTGGTGCAGTCAGTGTTTCTCCGAGTCTCACCGGCATCTGATCTTCCTCACTTTCAGACCACTATCGATCCTCTTCGACTCACCCCTCAAGGACAGAGAAATCTGACCTGACCCCACCCTCCCCCACTTTCGTCCCCCGTCCTCTCTCCCTCCTCCCTTCCCTCTGCTTTTTCTTCAAAACAACCACAACGCCCGCCCCCCCTCCCTACCCCACCCCACCCTCTACCTCCCTCACTCTCTCTCTCCCTCTCTGCATCAACCATACAGTCCAGCGCAAACCCCCGCCTCTCCCCCCAAAACCCCACAAGCCTCAAGGTTACAGTGACCAGGCCCATGAATTAATAATCGGCTGGAAAAAGATCGGTTTCAGAAAAGCCATTTAGCATCCTATTGTATTACTGAGAGAGTGCGCGGCAGACGGCAGCAATTTGATAGGAATGCTATAGGATGCAGTAATTCAACTCATCGCGCTGAAGTTAACTAAAGCACTGCGCCCCACGGCTCCTCCGTGCAATGTTAGAATCCTTCACACTGACCTTACCGCGCTCCGGTCCCTTAACCCTTTCGCTTTCTCTTTCTCTTTTCCATCTACACTCGGCTTTTTTTCGGTTTTGTTTCCCCGATAGCGTCTTTCGGTGGCAGGTCACAACGGTGACCTTCTCCAGGAAGGAGTTCTAGAAGGTTCTGGCACTTTGAAATTTTCTTCGAAAACAGCGATCGACGCCATTCTGTTTCTCCACACGCATTGCCTCCATGAAAGCGCCCCCGCTCAAACGCTCAAGTTCTAGAAGGTTCCTCAACATGTTCTTTTCTTAATAACGACTATCTACACTCTAAACTTTTTTTGTTTTGTTTCCCTGATAGCATCTTTCAGTGGCAGGTCACAACGGTGAACTTGTAGAAGGTTTTTTCTATTCTTTAAAAACAGCTATCTACGCCGTCATGTTACTCCATGTGCATTCCTCCATAAAAGCGCTCACTCAAACGCTGATGGTCTAGAAGGTTCCTCAACATGTTCTTTTCTTAATAAAAACTTAATCTACACTATCCTGTTTTCAGACCGGTTAATTGTTTTTCCAAACAGTCCCTTCCCCGATCGTGTGTTATAGGTGGCAGGTCGTGACAGTGCACTTCTCCGGGAGAGGCACGTGCGCACGACGCCCACGTTCTAGAAGGTTCCGGCACCGTTTATTTATTCCCCCATGTCGTTCTGCCGCATCTCCCACCACGCCGTGAACACTGACCGCCGTCGCCGAACGCTGACCGCGACTCCGCCAGGGCGGCGGGAAATGAGAAAACGAGACCGGGCCATGGAGAAACATCTGAGCGAGCGACACGTTCTGCGTCTTTACACGGACGGCGTCCCCCACACTCGACACACCAGCGGACGCACGGGATTACAGGGGCACGGCGGATTTGTCACGGCTCTTTGGAGACGGTCAGGGGGTAAATACACAGAAAGAGAGAGGCTCAGAGGTGAGGGGTGTGGGGTGTGGGGTGTAGGGGGCGGGGGGGGGCTCGTTTTCGTCAGGGTGTCTCCGTGTCCTACGTTCCCCGCAGTCAGGCTGCCTGATCTTCAGTGTCATACACTTCGGAAATACACCACTCTTAATTTACCAAAAACGGGGGATCGATGTATAAAAAGGGCAGTAATTTCTACGCATATCACTCGATATTGATTTACATACCCTCAAATTAAAGCTGACAGCCTGTATTTTAACCTCATTGTTTTGTTTAAAAATCACTGCGCTGGAGTACCGAGCCAGAACGAACAAAAATTGGGTCACTGTCCCAATAGTTTTGCACTTAACTGTATAAGCAAACACACCTCACCTCCCACACATAAAAATATAATAAACCCATGGAAGTTCTCCCATGCTTCTAAACTGGCACACCTGTGCTACCCCGTAATGAAACGGTATTACTCAACACACACACACCTCACCACCCACACAGCAAAACAGACACATTTTAGTACAAGCAATTTACCAGAAAAATAAAAATAAAAAAATGGCTGCCAAACAAAATCAATCACTTGGCTTGCAAAGCCCCATAAAAAGGTGCGATGGTGCCGTTAAGTGGAATCGAGTATACCGTTTGAATGTACAAAGATGCTAAGTAGCTCAAAGAGATGGGCTCTTGAACAGTAGGCTACAAGCCATCGGCTTCCTGTTTCAGGCTGTGCCAAATGAGTACTGAAGCTCTGTTTATCCCAGAGTACATCTCTATATCATAGTACATCTCTATATCACAGTACACTTCTGCCTACATCTCTACATCACACTACACCTCTGCCTACATCTCTATATCACACTACACCTCTGCCTACATCTCTACATCACACTACACCTCTGCCTCCATCTCTATATCACAGTACACCTCTGCCTACATCTCTATAT
>NC_083760.1:8351413-8391413 GCF_963514075.1 Conger conger | reverse complement strand
CACAGTGTCATTAGGAAGTGTGATGTTATTGCTGTTTTAGGTCTAACATTCAGGGAGTATGTCTGGGGCACCAGTACACAGGACTGTGAATACAAACACACACACTCAAGCATACAGACACACACACACACACACACACACACACACAGTATCATTAGGAAGTGTGATGTCATTGCTGTTTTAGGTCTAACATTCGGGGAGTGTGGTTGAGGCACCATTATTCAGACTGTGCTGGAACAGAGGCAGAAAAGACAGAAACAGACGCTGTTTTTGTCTTTCTGAACTAAACTTCCAGTACAAACACAGACAGGTACTGCCGGCCCATGTAGTCATGCATATTCCCTTTCAAAACGCAACTCCAAACAGCCGGAATGACAGCGTGTCACACAGCACTGCAGGGAAGAGCGGAGCGGATGTTCCTGCCTGATCCCCATTCCTCTCTAATGAAGTCTCCGAACAGAAAATTCGGTCCTGAAAACGGGGGCAGGCGTACGTCCCTGCACCAAGCCCCCGGCACTGTACTCCCAGAGGCACAGACTTCCACACAACTACACAAAAAAAAGCCCTCGGGAGAGCCAATCTAACAGTCTCTGAGTGAGTGGTGGCCAGGTGATTGGTTGCTCAGACAGAGGGGGGGGGGAGTCAGGCGGGTTGGGGAGTCTTTTCTGAGCCACTGGTCTGTAAGCGGCATTAGTGGGGTTGGGTCAGGGGTGATGCGGGAGCAGTGATTGGCTGGTCATGTTTAATTCATCCTGACCTGATGCTACCGGACAGGTTCCCAAAAGAGGGGGCTCCCGGTCCCCCCATTCCACCGTTCCGAGGAGGGAGTATGGCGGAGAATTTTGGCAATGAACCCCATCCCCCCCGCCCCAGCGTCAGGCTACACCAGAGTCTGAGATTGGCACACTCTCAGTAATAAGGGTACAGAAGGTGCAAAAAAAGGTTCAAATGGGAGTCGCTGGGGCGGTACTCTAGGTGCATGAAACTGTAGCAAGCTAGCAATAACTCATTTGTACGTTTTGTACTCAGGGTACATGTGGGAAATTTGGTCCTTGAAGAACAAAATTGTACCTCAGGAAACTGTTTTTTTTGGGGGGTGGGGGGGGGGGTGGGCTGGGTTCAGGTGAAGCCCTCTCTGTTAGCTGCACCCTGGACTCCAGACACAGCAGGTCAGGTGTGTGTGTTCTTTAGGGCTCCAGACACAGAGCAGGTCAGGTGTGTGTGCTCCTGGGCTCCAGACACGGCAGGTCAGGTGTGTGTGTTCCTGGGCTCCAGACACAGCAGGTCAGGTGTGTGTGTGTTCCTGGGCTCCAGACACAGCAGGTCAGGTGTGTGTGTTCCTGGGCTCCAGGCACAGCCGGTCAGGTGTGTGTGTTCTTTAGGGCTCCAGACACAGCAGGTCAGGTGTGTGTGTTCTTTAGGGCTCCAGACACGGCAGGTCAGGTGTGTGTGTTCTTTAGGGCTCCAGACACACACAGCCGGTCAGGTGTGTGTGTTCTTTAGGGCTCCTGACACACAGCCGGTCAGGTGTGTGTGTTCTTTAGGGCTCCAGACACAGAGCAGGTCAGGTGTGTGTGTTCCTGGGCTCCAGACACAGCAGGTCAGGTGTGCATGTTCTTTAGGGCTCCAGACACGGCAGGTCAGGTGTGTGTGTTCTTTAGGGCTCCAGACACACACAGCCGGTCAGGTGTGTGTGTTCTTTAGGGCTCCTGACACACAGCCGGTCAGGTGTGTGTGTTCTTTAGGGCTCCAGACACACGGCAGGTCAGGTGTGTTTTTCTTGTCACTGATCCAGGGCAGACACCAGGGGAGATAGTGCCAGGTTTTCCGGCTGCATGCTGATTAAGGACACTGTTGTGTCTGTTGTACTGCTGTACAGTTACTGAGCTACACAAAAAAACACAAGCAGGAATTTCATTGCGTGTTTCTGCTTCCTGCCTGATTTTCGGTTATCATCACAAAAGAGATGAGCAGGACTTTCTGCTGACCGACTGGAGAACAGAACGGATTTTGGGGTGTCGGGGACGTGGTACGAGTCGGTGGGGTATCGGGTATGTACCACTGTGGAGTGATGGAAGGAGGGGTCAAAGTTGAGTCGGCTCAAAGGTTTCTGCAGCCCTAAACAAGAAGGTACTGAGGGGGACCAGGGTCGGGGAGTTTGGGAAGGGTAGCAGCCACAAGCACAGACCGGAGCGGCGCAAGAACAATCACATCCAAAAACGATTTGCGCCCCGTGAATATGGCACAATTCAAATCTCCTTCAAAACAAAGAAAAAGAAAAACATTTAAAACCTGAATCGTGTGGTTGTGGCTTAAATGACTGCATAGAGCACTTAGGCCAGCAGCCAGCTTTGGGTCAAAATAGCTTGCAGGTTCAGGTGCTGTCGATGACCTAGTTGTGAGGGTCCCAGCGAAACGCTGGATGTCGGGGCTGCTGTGGCAGTCGTAGGCAGGATATTTTGGGGGGTGTGGGGCGTACCTGTGGTCGGGGGTGCCCTTTGACCAGACACTGGAGCACCAGCGTGTCCCCCTCCCGGATGGTGTAAATCCTCTCGCTGATGTTGTCCTCCTTCACCACGCAGGCCTGGCCCGAGTGCACAATCTGAGCGTTCGCTGGAGCTGTGGGGACAGGGAGAGAGAGAGGGGGCTGTCAGAGTCGGCCTGAATCACCGACCGGTAACCCTAAAGCACCGATCTGTAAGACTAAAACACTGACCCGTAAGACTAAAACACTGACCGGTAAGCCTAAAACACCGTCCCGTAAGACTGAAACACTGACCCGTAAGACTAAAACACCAGCCTGTAACCCTAAAACACTGATCTGTAAGACTAAAACACCCACCGGTAAGACTAAAACACCAGCCTGTAACCCTAAAACACTGATCTGTAAGACTAAAACACCGACCGGTAACCCTAAAACACCAGCCCGTAACCCTAAAACACTGATCCGTAAGACTAAAACACCCACCGGTAAGACTGAAACACCAGCCCGTAACCCTAAAACACTGATCCGTAAGACTAAAACACCCACCGGTAACCCTAAAACACCAGCCCGTAACCCTAAAACATTGATCCGTAAGACAAAAACACCGTCCCGTAAGACTGAAACACTGACCCGTAAGACTAAAACACCGACCGGTAACCCTAAAACACCAGCCCGTAAGACTAAAACACCCACCGGTAAGACTAAAACACCAGCCTGTAACCCTAAAACACTGATCTGTAAGACTAAAACACCGACCGGTAACCCTAAAACACCAGCCCGTAACCCTAAAACACTGATCCGTAAGACTAAAACACCCACCGGTAAGACTGAAACACCAGCCCATAACCCTAAAACACTGATCTGTAAGACTAAAACAC
The DNA here is from genome assembly GCF_963514075.1 of Conger conger. Lineage (NCBI taxonomy): Eukaryota > Metazoa > Chordata > Actinopteri > Anguilliformes > Congridae > Conger > Conger conger. The sequence goes on along the minus strand of NC_083760.1, from coordinate 8,388,050 downwards.
CAGCCCGTAACCCTAAAACACTGATCCGTAAGACTAAAACACTGACCCGTAAGACTGAAACACCAACCAGTAAGCCTAAAACACCGACCGGTAAGCCTAAAACACCAACCGGTAAGCCTACAACACCAACCTGTAACCCTAAAACAGCAGCCTATCCCAGGAACAGACACCATCAGGGGTTAGCCTAAAACACCGACCAGACACAGCAAAACAGCAGCCTATCCCAAAAACAACCGGTCGCACCAAAAGACCAGCCTGTCAGCTTTATTTATCACCATTCATGCAGTCACCTCGTCACAAGCTTTTACACAGTCACCTGGATTTGCTAATTAGCACAATTCTTCAGCCAACTAATTAGTGAAATCAGCTGGCTGAGTTCATAGGTGGAAGAGACACATGACATGACTTTTACTTTCTGACCCCTGGACTTTACACCTCCACCTGATAGCACAGACACACACGCTCAGGGCGGCCTGTACAGATTAAACTATACACTGAGAGGAGAGCTCAAAGCAGTGTTTTTCACCTGGAGATAGAGCCTGTTCAACAGACAGAAACATACACCACAACTCAATAAAACTGTCCAGGGAAGAGCATGTTGCTTCAAACTTCTTCTCATTTTGATTTTGTACATTTCTCAGAAGAAGAAATAGAAGAGAGCACAGACCAAAAATATACTGAAGTATAAAAGTATATTTACCTGGCTAGGTTATAGGTCTCTCGAATTTAAGACATTTTAGATGAATTTATTTTGTATCAAAGCTGCATGTTTTGTAAAAATACTTGCGTCTGTTTTAATTAAAATTGAGATTCAGAGCTAACAAACTGTGTACTTTGCTGTTACCTTTTCATAATCCATCTTTGCTTGGGTGAACTAAACTGCTTTAATTCCAAATGTTATCACCATGGAAACCTCTTTAGCAAATTGCACTCACTTTCCTAGCTGACAATATGCTAGCACTTACGTCCAGAGCTATCTAGCTAGTATCTACAGTACAGCGATGAGTATTTTTTTCCACCCTAACTCAGTAAGTGGCCATTGAAAAGAGCATAGAAACCAGGAGCAGAATTTAAAAGTTTAGGCTCAGACAGTCGAAACCGTGACGTTTCTGGCTTGAGAAAGGGCAAAATGAAAAAGAACAATCGATGGCAAAGACAAATGTATAGCCTCTTTAGGCTATTGTCGAGCAGGCAGGAGAACTGCTTCACCTGCGCCGAACGAGAGGCGAAGCAAGAATTGCGAGTTTGGCCGTACTTCAGGAAACACGCTAGCAGAAGGTGAGGCTGCCACCTTTAGTTTGTCTGCCACAGCCAGCTACATGTATAATTTAACAACGTCCATTCCTGGGCAGATGAGCCAGCCAAACTAAATTAAATTACTCTCCAGTTTCTCACTGACTGAAATAATAAAAAATACATATTAACTATGAAATAATTCAATCAGAGCACGGCTTTGGCTCAGCGTTAGCAGAATAACGATCACATCTGGCTGATTAACTATTTGAAGGTTTTTTTCAATTGAGTGGGCGCTGAGACCGGTGGTTAGGGCTGTGAGATATGATTAATATGTGTTCACTTAGGATTGCCTGTTCGATTCCGGGTGTGTCGAAGTGTCCCTGAGTGACACCTAACCCCTAAATGCTCCTGACGAGCAGGTTGGTACTTTGCATGGCAGCCAATCGCCGTTAGCGTGCGAGTGTGTTTTGTTTTTTTTTAATCCCTGCTTTGAACTCAGCGAGATTAAAGTTTTATATTGTAGACGATGTGACCCTGTTTGTGAACAAAGAGTCAAAGGACATCACAAAAAGAGAGAGAGAGAGAGTGTGTGAGAGAGAGGGAGAATAGAGGGAGGGAGAGGGAGAGTGAGAGAGAAGAAAGAGAGAGAAGAGGGTAAGAAAAAACCCCAACCCCAGCCTCATTAGTGAGGGTCCAAGCACCCTATAATAATTGTCACAGTATATTATTACCGTTCATAATATTATCACTGTTACTGTATTAGTACTAGTCTTCGGTATTATATCGTTTTATGACAATAATTGCTTTGGCATAAGTATGCTGATATGTGGTCATGCCAATAAAGCTTAATTGAATTGAATTGAATTGAGAGCGGGAGAAACAGAGGGAGAGGGAGAGCGAGAAACAGAGGGAGAGGGAAAGAGAAACAGAGGGAGGGGGGAGAGAGAAACAGAGGGAGAGGGAGAAACAGGAAGAGGGAAAGAGAGAAAGAGAGGGAGAGAGAAACAGAGAGAGTGGGAGAGAGAAAAAAAGAGAGAAACAGAGAAACAGAGGGAGAGGGAGAGCGAGAAACAGAGGGAGAGGGAAAGAGAAACAGAGGGAGGGGGGAGAGAGAAACAGAGGGAGAGGGAGAGAGAAACAGCGGGAGAGAGAAACAGAGAGAGAAACAGAGAGAGGGGGCGAGAAAGAGAGAAACAGAGGGAGAGAGAAACAGGGAGAGAGGGAGAGAGAAACAGAGAGAAATAGAAGGAGAGAGAAACGGAGAGGGGGGGAGAGAGAGAAGAATGGAGGGAGCGATACCGGACGGCGCCGGAGGAGGCGCGCGATCGTTATCGATCCGCGGGGAGCCGCGGTCGCTCGGAACGCGAACATCTGCGCCGAATTACAGCCGCGCGTTAACAAGCGCGCGCGCGCGCAAAAACAGGAGGCCCTCCGAGCGCCTCGAAATTACCCTCCGCGCCACGGTGCTTTATTAGCACATTAGCACGCCTCGGGAGGTCCGCCACCCAGCTGCGCTGCGAGTCGAGTGGCGCTGCAGCGCTAACGTGCTAACGCCGCCCGCGGGGGCCCCTCCGATCCCCCCCCCCACCCCCACCCCCCGCTGGGGCGAGGACAGCTGTGGGAACTGTTGCTTCCTGCCGACCAACCAACCCCCCCACCCACCCATAAAAGGATCCAGTCACCAGATTGGGGTCAAATGCATAATTGTTTTGGACTCGAAAAATACGTTTCGACACTTTACTAAGCTTGTCTGGTGTGTTGGAATCTATGAAAGGCAAACTCTGCCTACTGGTCCTCTTGGTTGGGGGGGGGGGGGGGGGTGTGTGTCTCGGGGGAGGTGAAGGGGGCGGGGGGGGGGGGTGGTTGTTCGGGGGAAGGAGTGAGTGGGGGGGTGGGGGGTTGGGGGAATAATGCAAACTGAGAGCTGCCTCTACCCAGAGGTGAAGACGTTTTAGACGGAGGATAATTGACACTTTTCACCTTGTTAGCACGTCCACCACTGTGGCAGTCTGCTGGGCCCCTGGGGGGCCACACTGCCTGAAGCTGCCGGGCCCTTTGTAGCCCTGAGCCCAGACAGGCAGAGGCCGCGGAGAACTGACGGGGGAAAGGGAGAGAGACCGGGAGACAGGAGCGGAAAAAGAAGAGTATGACAGAGAGGAGAGGTGAGGACAGGAGAAAGAGAGAGAGAGAGAGAGAGAGAGAGAGAGAGAGAGAGAGGAGATGAGTGTAGAGAGTAGAGGAGAGGAGATGTGAGAAGTGGAAGAGAGGGAGGGGAGAGGAGATGAAAAGAGAGATGAGAGGAGAGAGGAGACAAAGCAAGAGAGGAGAGGAAAGAGAGGGAGAGGAGAGACAAGAGGAGGGGAAAAGAGAGGAGAAGAGAGAGCGACGGAGAGGAGAGTATAGGAAAAGAGAGAGCAGGATAGGTGAGGAGGGATGAGGAAGGAGAGGGAGAGGAGAGGAGAAGAAGAGAGGATGGACAAACGGGGAGGAGGACTCATAAGGAGGGGTCAGGGGTGCCGTGTGAGTCATCGCAGAACTTTCAGAGATGAACAGGGATTTATAAGTGATGAACTGCCTGGCTCCTGTAAACTCTGTGGAAAATGACTCTCATAAACTTGGGAATATGACCGCCGTGTCTCCACAGTGAAGTGACATTGGGGGGGTGACATTGGCTCAGGAGGTAAGAGCGGTCGTCTGGCAGTCGGAGGGTCGCCGGTTCGATCCTACCCTGGGTGTGTCAAAATGTCCCTGAGCAAGACACCTCACCCCGAAATGCTCCTGACGAGCTGGTTGGTGCCTTGCATGGCAGCCATACACCGTTGGTGTATGAATGGGTGAATGAGAAGTACCAATTGCACAGTGCTTTGGATAAAGGCGCTATATAAATGCCAACCATTTACCGTTTAAATTAGGTTTTATTCGGCCGTGTGGTAGTAAGTTAACGTGCGAGACCTGTGCATGCACCCCAGCTGCACCTGAAACGCACAGATGCTCCAGTGAACAATTAGCCACTCTGAGATGACAGGGAACGTTACGTCCAGTCACTGGCATGCCACAAAATGTCTCCATCCAACTGTTACTGCTCTTTCTTTTTTTTCTTTTATTCTCTCCCTTCCTGCTCCCTTACTTTTCTTTTTCACTCTTCCTTTATCCACACATCTTCCTCAACCCGTCGAAATGATCTTTCATTCCCTCTCTCTTTCCCTCTGCGTTCTCTACATCTTTTGCTCCCTCCTGCTTTACGTGGAATATTAAAGAAAAAGGGTAAATAAAACCAGAGCTGGAAAGTACGGGAGTCAGACAGTAAAAGTGCAGCCACATCCCCAGCTGACTCCACTCATTAGCTCTACCTCCTGGCTATTTAAGTATTGTGCTAATTAGCAAAATCCAGGTGAATGGAAGAAAATACTGGGGGGAGGACTTGATTTTCCACCTCTGAATAAGCCAGGTGAAAGTTTGTTTTCGTGCATAAAAGTTCCGCAGAGGGCAGGTGGGGGTGCCATGTTGTGTGAAGTCCTCTCTGCCCAGCAATAGCCTTTCCCTCAGGAGCTGTCGGTTCCCCCATTCCTCCACCTCCAGTTCAGGGGAAACTCGCACCTCTGGGTCCCAGAAGCATTAACAGCCTCCTTGGAGTATTCCCTCTTTCTCTCTCTCTCTCTCTCTCTCTCTCTCTGGTGCTTTTCTGAACTTTCCCTCACGGTTTCCAGCCATTTAAGCGAGAGCCTCTTGCTCTCCGTCTCCCTGCGGCCGTGGCCCCACTCTGCCTGGGCATAAATCACAGCCGCGGTCTCTGTTACGGGGCCCCGCCCGGCCCCGTTTCCCCCGCCTCCCCAAAACCCAGCCAAGCCGCGCTCCGTTTATAGACTCCTTCAAGTCCGATGGGCGATCTTCATTTGGTATTCCGTGTGTAGGTCTGTGCGGAGGGATCGGCGAGGGAGCCTCTTTTTGGGATACGTATTGACACGGTTATGATCAAGAGACCTCGATCAGAGTGTTCACGCAAACGCGATTGTGCGTCTGCTCACAAGGACAGAGAAACGTTTGGAAAGGAGAACAAAATGCAGCATCTCCGGTAATTCTTTAGGGGGGGCCTTGCCAGTGGAGAAGACTCACAGACAGCAGAAGTGTGGGAGAAAAATCAAGATGGCTGACAAAAGGAAATGATAATGAGGACAGAACAGGACTATAAACAGAACATTGGTCCGGTGGGGAGCTGTATTTCGACACCCAGTGCAAAGTTTGGAAATACCTTTTGAAACAGATTTATTAGAATTATTATTTTTTTAAAGTACATTTCAATTAAAAATAATAATTATAATTACTTTAAAGCAATTCAATAAATTACTTATTTTTAATAAGAAACATTTTACCTGCATTCATAGCTTCAATTTGATTAAATTCTTAAATATATTTAAAGAACACATCACAGTGGAACAAATGCTACTTTACCTGGAACATTTTATCAAATTGCTACTGCTTAATATGCCCGTAAAAGAGAATTTGGTTTTGCTAAATTATATTGCATTATTGTTAATCCAGCTGATATAATCATTACATTGGGGACAAAAATGTGGCATAAATCAAGATAATACTTTAAATGTATATTTGATCACAGTTAATAAGATAAGATAACAAATGAGGCAAAGTCTATCACCTCTAGCTGAATACAATGTGTTACATTTTTCAATGAAATAATTGTTGCAGAGCAGCATACAAGTTCAAGGTCCATTACGCCTAAATCAAGATGTTGATTATTGAGTTGCATGGACAGATGTACATATATGCATATAGTAGGTTATGAAAACAAACAAAAAAACATCCAGCCTGGGAATTAACCACTCACCCAGTCTCCTAAGGAATGAAATGAAGTCATTCCCACAAAATAATCCTATTTGCTAGCATGCATTCATCAATAATTATTCAATGTGCTCAATGCACAATTTGCTTATTCAGCAAGTATGTTTGTTCAGTTTGAGTATTGACCTGTAACCCACTGTGACAACCATTAATCAAGAACATTATTAGAGATCAGACTGGCTGCTGTCGATACCTTTGTCAATAAGGATCTCCAAAGAGACAGACATATTTATTGGTCTGTCAGAACAAAGCTCTTTTTAATTGACTGCCATCTTGTCTGGTCCACAGAGCACCACTGATGAATGTATATTGATATATAATGGAGTGAACATTTTGAATGACATTGTAGCCATGGCTGCACCCCATCATACGATACGTGCGTGCACGCACGTGCGCGCGTGTGTGTGTCAGTGCGTTCACGTTTGTGCGTGCGTGTGTGCATAGATACTGTTTTTACAGAAACATACAATAAGTCGCAAGACTATTTTGTGAGTCGCATCGTGCAATTGAGAGCATCACGGCTTGACACCGTTCTTAAATCGGTGCCCTCAGATCTAGAATCTGCAGACCAAATCCCATTGGCTGGCCGAGGTTGCCATGGGAGTAGTCAAAAAGCAGGCACACGCGGTAGAGTAGAGCATGCTAATAAAGTAGCGCTCCGTTCTGTTCGTATCTGGTTCAAAGCCTACAGAGAGTGCAGCTCACTGCCAGACAATCTCCAAGGAGAGCTGCTTAGCAGTAGGCACAAGTTAATTGGCGAGTCTATAACACACATCACATCCTAGATTCAATACAAGTTTAGAAACTGGTTCCCCTTTTGAGAGACGCGAGTCATTAGCCGAGCACGCCAGGCGCATCGCAAGTGGAGCGCTGGGGTTTGGCTCCCGGCACGTCGCGGCTAACGCCAGCAGTGATTCGGACCGCGGAAGGCTGCATACTGTGCCAGCGTCGCCCCGGATGGACCGTGATTGATGCTGAAAGTTAGTCTTCCGAGGCTGCCGACGCATACAAATCACCGTTTGTATAACTTAATTCGCCACAGGCAATTACCTTTCCGCTGTTTAAAAAAACGCCCCCTCCCTGTTCCGTGGAGAAGCTGCCAATGTATTAAAGTCAAAAAGGGGAAAAAAAACGCAATAAACAAGCTGAAAACGAGAACGTAGGTGCAGCCGCTTACTCGGAGGTATCAGACTCCCATTAATCTGAAACCTCAGCATTCTGGGGTCACGCCAAACGGAATGACTGTTGTTCTAACCCCAGCGCTGTCGTGCGACAGCTGTAACTTTCGCGTGAAGCCTGGGTTATACTTTCCACATGGATGGACGTACCGGATTTCAATGACGTCAAACCGCATCGACCACGCGTTTGGAGTATTTAGTGTCTCGATTCAATTCAATTCTATTCAAATGTATATGAATAGCGCGGTATCAGTCCCGGTGTATCAAACCCTAACTAATTGGATCAGACGGGGTACATACTTTCCACATGGATGGACGTACGGGATTTCAATGACGTCAAATCGCATCGACCACGCGTTTGGAGTATTTACACTCTTGGTAGTGTCTCGATTCAATAACATTCTATTCAAATGTATATGAATAGCGCGGTATCAGTCCCGGTGTATCTAACACTACCTCTAGTTGGATCAGACGGGGTACAATTGGCTACCAAATTGGGAGAAAAAGGGAAAAATCAGAAACATTTTTTTATAAATCAAGCTCAACTTTCGCCTCAACCGCCACGAGCTGGGACAGCTGTGTATATCTGCTACAGACACTGCACTGTCACTGTTACAGTGTTAGGCCCAAAATAACAGCCCTCGATCCAACGCGGAACATTAATGGCGTCCACGAAGACACGGTTGGTCCCGGAAAATCGCGGCCGTACAACGGGCGGTCTCTTCATTTATCTGCGCGGGATTTTGCCGCGAGTATGAATGAGTGACAAAGCAAGCCGCCGTGTTAAGTGCTTATGGGGGGAGCCGGCACACTGTAAAGGACTTTCCCCATCGCCGTGACAGAAATTGATGAAATGATTACCAGGAAGAGGAAAGGTAATTGCAGCCTCAGAACTGACGGCAGGGAGCGTGAATCAATCGGGGACCGGCTCTGCCGGCTTCGTCGAGCCCCACGCCCCGTTCTGATTTCGAGAAATCCGAGCGGGGCGTTTCCATGCCTGAGGTTGTGTAGAGCGGAGGCATAACGCCAGCCCTTCTGACGGCTGCTGGGGGATGAAGGCCCTCAGACTGGGGGAAGCAGCTCATGCGGCCCCCGTCTGGAGATGCTGGAGCAATAAGCTCACCTATGAGCTCAAACATTCCCTAATTGGATTCGGCACAGTAAGGACAGTCCAGAGAATCCTCAACTAAACAGAAAATGTGCCTTCCTTTAAGAAAATTTTGCTTATATTTCCAAATTGTATAAATTGCATACAGTAAATAAACCTGGTGTGATATGCACATCTACAGTAAAAATAAAAATAAAAAAAGAACCATAATATAACAATATATAACACAATTTAGATGTGTTTCCATGTGCTCAGGAGGTAAGAGCTGTTGTCTGACAGTCGGAGGGTTGCCAGGTCATTCCCCCGCCCTGTGTGCGTTCCATGCCCTGGATGGTGCCTCGCATCATCCAGGGCATGCCAGTCGGCGTTATTGTGTTTGAGCGTGTGTGTGAATGGGTAAATGAGACACATCAACTCTAAAGTGCTTTGGATGAAAGCGCTATACAAACGCAGTCCATTGACCATCTACCATGTGCCAGTGTGCTAAATTACCGCACGTACTGGACGAAAGAGAATTTCGTCAAAATTTGGGGGAGTCTTGAACTGCAGAAGGATTACATTACAAGTCAAAATCGATGCTTTTTATCGGAGAGCGTTGGGGGGCGTACCAGCTCGGAGCTCAAAGGTGAACACAGAACACAGAGCCAAACAGAACAGAAACGTCTGGCTGGTTATGCGATATTAATCTAACTCAGGGTCAGTGAAAGGTGCTTGACTGAAAAGAAATTCATAAATAAATAAAAACCTAGAGAGGAGAATAGTCGTCCTCATGGTGACTCCATGAGGGGGCGTGTGGCCATTCTCTTAGGACCACAGGGTGACGGATTTGCAGTTTATTTCTTCTCTCTACAGGATGCAGACATCACCACTGCTGGAAATCCTGAGACAGGAGGGAGCGGTTTGGGACCAATACCAATACTGCCTGTGACTCTGACTCCACGGTTCAGTACAGACTCAGACTGCGCAGTTAAGCCAAGCTGGCTTTGACTCTGACTGCACAGTTAGACCCAACTGGCTTTGACTCTGACAGCACAGTTAGACCCAACTGGCTTTGACTCTGACTCCAGAGTTCATCACAGCTGGCTTTGACTCTGACTGCAGAGTTCAACACAGCTGGCTTTGACTCTGACTGCAGAGTTCATCACAGCTGGCTTTGACTCTGACTGCAGAGTTCAACACAGCTGGCTTTGACTCTGACTGCAGAGTTCATCACAGCTGGCTTTGACTCTGACTGCACAGTCGCTCAGCTCAGCTCCCCCGAAGCGGCACTCCCAGTCTGACAGCAGCACATAAACACCCCGCCCCCTCCCAGCGGCTAATGAAGCCTCAGTCTGCCGAAATCGCGGGGGGGGGGGGGGTCATTAACACAGCGGGTTCCCCTCTCAGCTCGAGCAGACGGGCGCGTCTTATCTCAGCACCCCGCCATCAGCCTGTCCCCTCATAAGATACCCCGCGGGGCTCAGCGTCCCCGCTCCACACCGGGGTAATTAAAAACAGCCTCCCCATCCGCGGTTATCAACACTAAAGCAAAGGCCACATACCCTGCTTCGTCTAATCAACTGTAAGTCGCTCTGGATAAAAGCACCAGCTAAATAACTCATGTGATGTAATGTAATGGGTTGGGAACATAGAGTAGCCAGGGGACTGGGCGAGTGATCATCAGGTACCGGGTGTGGGGAGGCCCAGGTGGGGAGCAGGTGTCATCCCTCTGGGCACCATGCTACTGCTGTACCACCTCCGAAAAACGCCCAGCTCCATAAAGCTCACAACAAGCACCAAACAACAAAAACACATTAAAAGATGAATAAATATCAGCAAAAAACACTCGGAGGACCAGTTTGGACACTGGCAATAAATACTTTACTGTCTCCTATCCCCGGCAATAATTTTATATATACTTAGTTTGTTTTCTTTTAATGTGTGTTTTTTTTTTATCACCGAATAAAACGGAATCAGATCTGCTGAGCAGATGATGAATAATGGAGAGTAGCAAAGCCCCTGGGTTTGGAGATTACGGCTGTCTTATGACCGAGAGATCTCCGCGCTGTCTGCCAAGAAGGAACTGCGGGTCATTTCTGCCATTGTGCGGAGCTGATTTCTCTCATGGGCAGTGCTGCTGTGAATTCTTTACTGCATTAGCGATGCCCTGATGGGCCTTTTCCCTCTCTTTTATTCTTATTTTTTCCCGTTTTTTTGGAACTCTTGGTGAGGAATATATATAAGATTTACTTTCCATGAAACTTTAATCGCGCTACTCTCAAACGTGTAAAAACGTGTTAAAACAGCGCTGGTCCAGCGCTTACAGAAACACGGGGAGGCTTTAAAATGCACAGAAACGGCTGGGTGTGCGTAGTCAAGGCGGTTGGCGGTCCCCCCCCACCACCACCACCCCGCGTGGATTTTAAACCCGCCGCGTGCGTTTCGGTCCGTCATAGTTGACGATGCCAGCGTGAGATAGATCGCGGCTGACAAACCCGCGGATTAGCGCCAGGCTGCAGGTCTGAGCTGGGCAGCGGGGGGGGGGAAGCTGCAAGGCATTGTGGGAGAGAGACAGGGGTCGGAGAAAAGAACGTTCTAGAAAGGGCAGGCGAGGCAGAAGGGGAAGCTCATGGGGACGTTGGGACAGTGAAGCGCATCCAGTAAAATAATTCTCTAACAGAGTTCGTATGAGTCCAATCAGGACCATACCTGTGTGTAACTGTTAGAGTTCATTTAACACTGAACATTTTAAACTGCACATTCAAAGGGAGAGAGATGAATGGGAAAGTAAGGGATGGGGAGAGAAGGAAAGAGAGGGAAAGAGAAAGAGTGATGGACAGTGAAAGAGAGATGAGAGAGAAGGGGAGAGAAGGAAAGAGAAAGAAAGATGGGAGATGGACAGAGAGAGTGTAATGTTTCTGTATTTGTTCTGTATGTTTTCATGTTTATTCTTGTTTATTATTAATTTTTCATAGTTACCTGGTTTATGTTTTCCATTACAGTTCTCTATTGTCCTCCCCTGTTATGTCTGCGTCTGAATGTTTGCCAGTCTAGTCACCCCTCTGTCTGCGTGCCCCACTATTACGGTATTTTCAGGTTTCCAATTATTTTCGTCACTCACGTTTTCTTACTTCCTGCTTTGTCTTGGTAGTTAAATGTTGTAAAGCACTATTCTAACTACTACTAATCTAGGTTTTGTACAGTATTAATACGATTAATACACTTACTGTCTGTCTAACTAACTAACTAACAATCACTTTTATTGGGTAGTTTAGAAATATTCACGTTACTAACTCACTAACGTAATCTCTTAGCATTTCTGCGCTGTTCTATAACTCCGCCTTCCTATGCTATCCCTTGTTACTCATTTGTTTGAGCGAAGTGTTCGCACCTGTCTCTCAACTATCACTACGTCTTCAACCTGTGCAATGTCTACTCCCTAATCCGGAGCCGTATGTTTTCTACATGTTGGTTTCGTGCATCCAGTCCGCGTTTTCGTCTCCCCTCTGTAATTATGTTATTAACCCATTATGTTTTCCCACCTGTTGTCAATTTGTTTAGCCCACCTTTTTCTCTGCCCCGCCTAGATTGTCACCTTCCCTCTTGTATTTAAACCCCATTCTCAGTATGCTTCTTTGTCAGAACGTTGATCGTAGTAAGTGCCGATTTTGTGTAAGCCTTATTATTGAGATTCATGATAGACACCCCTTTGCCTTGACTTCTGTACCTGCCTTGCCCTCTTGTTTTGTTTGCTCATCTGATCTTCTCGTTCTTCGACATGTTGTTTTGTATTTTTGACCACAAGTTTGTTTTTGCCCTTTTGTACCTTCTCCCTGTGATTTCTTGGATTTTGCCCTCTCGCTTGTTTTTCGACTTTTCTTTTGCTTTTCGTTCTTGGCTTTGTACTGGATCTCTTGGCTTTTGACCACTGAACATTAAACTACGATTTTTGGATTATCCTGTGGTCTGCGTCTGGGTTCTCTGCGCCGTACATAACAGAGAGTGATGGACAGACAAAGAGAGAGAAGGGGAGAGAAGGAAAGAGAAAGAGACATGGGAGATGGACAGAGAGAGTGACGGACAGAAAGAGAGAGATGGAGAGAGAAGGGGAGAGAAGGGTGGGAAAATATTTGGGCTGAGCGGAAAGAGGAGAAGAGAGACAAGGCGGAGATGGAAAAGAGAACAGAAAGAACAAGTGCAGGAGCGTATTTGCATTGTGGATGGGCATTGTGGATGGGGATGGCAGGGGGGGTTTGCACTGGGTCCAAAACCCTGCTGGGGTGGGGAGGTCGGGGGCTTGTTCACCTGCCTGTTTGCCTTGGACACGCATGTTCACTCAAGCCTGCTGTGCAGCGGGACGATAATCCACGAGTACACACGCGCACGTGCGCACGATGGGAACACACACACGCCCCCACACGGTGAGTACACACACACACACGGTGCGGGTACACACACACACACGGTGTGAGTACACACACACGCGCGCCTGCAGCTCACAGCCACCGACAGTGTTGAGTCAGACTGGATGAGTGGATTAGCACAAGCCTGTTCAAATATACACATAGCACTGAGCTGACCAAGCAGACAGAGCCTGGAGAGTGTGTGTGTGTGTGTGTGTGTGTGTTAGGTGTGGGTGTTTGTGTGTGTGTGTGTGTGTGTGTCTGTGTGTGTCTCAGTGTGTGTGTGTTAGTGTGTTTATGTGTATGTGTGTGTTGCTAATAATGCTAGCACTACTAGTACACTCCCCCTCGTTCTTTAAATCACATTCTAATCGGATGGTGAAACTTTCAGCAGTCTGTCTCCGTCACAACTGCTGCCGTCACGGTGGAGCGCTGTATCTGTTCAATACATTTCCATGGTTACGGAGCCGGCGCTCTCTCCTCGAGACGGAGCACGAGAGCGGCGCACGCGGCGAGTCGGCCTCTGTAGGCAGCGGTTAGCGTTAGCGGTTAGCGATAGCGGTTAGCGGTTAGCGTTAGCCGCGTGGCCGTGTGCCAGTCGCAGCGCCATGGCGACTCGGAGCAGGAGGGCATTAGTATGAAAGAAGACGTCTCTCCCTGCCCGTGCCAGTGGCGAGTTCCTGCGCGGACACATTCCCAGGCAGACAGGACGGCCATTCAGAAAGAGGCAGTTATTACGCCGCTAAGGGAAGGGGGGACAGGGGGGGGGGGGCAGGTTAACAAATTGGTCTAATTACAATTAACATGAAAGGCTGGCTGGAGTGTGAGGTGGGGGTGGGGAGGATGTTTGGGGTTGGGGGGGTTGGGGGTTTCGGGTGGGGGTTATGGAGGAATGGGGGGGTGAGCACCAGGAACTGGCTGCACCCTGAGTCTCGTTTCGTATGCAGGGGAGAGGAGAATCCTCAGAGAGATGAAAACACTGTTAAGGCTCAGATCTCAGTGCGTGTATGTGTAGATGCATGCATGAGTGTGTGTGTTCTCTGTGTCTGTTTGCATGCGTGTGTGTGTGTGTGTGGGTGTGTGTGTCTGTTCTGTGTGTTTTTGTGTGTGCGTGCATGTCTGTGTGAGTGTAAATGCATTATGTGTGTGTCCATGTGTACATGCTTGTGTGTGTGTCTGTGTGTGCATGCGTGTGGGTGTGTGTATGTTCTGTGTGTCTGTGTGTGTGTGTGTCTGTACATGTGTGTGTATGCGTGTGTGTTTGTGTGCGTGTGTGTGTGTGTGTGTATGTGTTTGTATGTGTGTACGTATGCATGAGTGTGTGTTCTCTGTGTTTGTGCGCATGCGTGTATGTGTGTGTATTTGTGTGTCTGTGTGTGAGTGTGTAGTCGTGCCTGGTCGCCTGATTGGCATCCTCTATGTGTGCAGTGCACTAGACAAGCTTGTTCTGTCAGAAACACACACTCAGCCCTCTACAGACAATGCCACAGCGGGAGACACTGCAGGTTTGAAGTCGATCGCGGAATGAGACGTGACATTATCGTCGAATAGTTTGTTTAACAATAGACAAGTTTACCAAGCCTAGCTAATGATTTCATCATTGTCATCGACTACAAAGCCCACTTATATCAGCTGCACAAGGCCAGAGCAACACTGCACTGTTCCAGATGTAAATATTTTGACAAACAGATGGTGTCTGCAAGAGGATTCCTCGCCCGTGAGGATTTTTTCTGCACCTCCATTTTGTTATCCATTATTGGCGATATAGGGTTTACAGGCATGCATTGTGCACTTTCTCCGTGAATATGTGAATACACTGGCAGCCTTCAGTGGTTAAGGAACGTGACTGGGACCTGGGAGGTCGGTGGTTCAAGCCACGGTGTAGCTACAATAAGATCTCCACAGCTGTTAGGCCCACGAGCAAGGCCCTTAACCCCACATTGCTCCAGGGGGGATCGTCCCCTGCTTAGCCTAATCAGCAGTAAGTCGCTTTGGGTAAAGGCATCAGCTAAATAAATGTAATTGAAGATTTTTAGTTCACTGCAAGACCTCCATTTCTGGTCGCACCGCTGTTTCCTGTCAAGTGTCCATTGCCTGTGTCACGTCTCCATTCAATGCTGTCCATTCACTGAGTCCCATCCTCTCTCCGTAAAGTGAAGCTGCCACCTCCACACGTCCTTATTCCTACACCCACTTTACATTTCACTTTCGCTTTTAAAGTGGTCGCATGGACAGAATCTAAGTGCACTCACCCTGTTTTCTGCACCCCTTTCTGAGTGTACATTTCCAGACGGCGCGTACAGTTCATCCCCTACCCGCCTGGCTTACCGTTCGCCGTCATCTTCAAACCGTCCTTTTGTTGCAGACGTCACCTCTTCGCGGAAGGGTGGTAAGGTACTTCCTGTATTTCGAATACTCTCTTTTTTTCTCAGTTACCAGTCGTGATTTTATTTACCTCAGCATTAGAATGTGCATTTTAGAACATCCTAATCGCATATTCATGATGTTACGCCTAAAAGGGTAAAGTGTGTCAGTCCCTTGTGTACAGCACGCGTTGTGGACACGTTATTTAAACTGGAGTTACTCTGGGATAGAGGCAGCGTAAGTGCCGATATTACAGCCTACCGCAAGCGTGACCTCTGCTGTACGCGCATAAGGGAAGAAGTGACATCTGCTTCGGCTGAAACAATGGAGCGGCAGGCGAACGGAACAGCTGGTCTGGGTAAAAATAGGCCAGGAACAGAAGCTCTCGATTCGTCTATAAGGAGCTTGGCAATGCATCACCTCAGGTGCAAAACCTGCCCTAAACTCTAATCAATTCAGCCGCTGCTGCGTGCTCATGGGAAGGAGAGGGAGGGAGGGGGGGGGGGGGGGTTGGGGGGGGCAGGGTTCACGACCCCTGCCCGTGTGTCTCTCTGTCGCATTGAGCCGCGAAACGGTTGGATACAGCAAGCATGAGGGGAGGAGCCAGGGGTCTACCGGCCCACCGGGAGAAACACCACAATGGCCCACAACGAGAGAGAGTGAGGGAGAGAGGGAGAGAGATAGATACAGAACAGGAGAAAGAAGGTGAAGAGGTGGAGAGAAGGAGATCTGCTCCATCCGTGTGATTAGTGTGATATCCGTGTGATTCGTGGTTTTGCCTGCCTGTGAGAGGTCTTGCCAGGCTTGCCAGTCAGCCCTCGAGTACGTGACTCAGGGGGGAAAAAAATAGAAGTGTAATAACATTTTACTAATTGATAAATAATGCTTTATTAATGTGTCGCTTTGACTTTATGAAAGGCCGGTTGAATATTTATGAAGCATTAATAAATGACTCCATTATAAAAGGTGTGCGCAGACTTTAGAATAAGGGTGGGCTGTCACTGTTTAAAGGGAGAGAGACACAGGCCTGGTATTCACGCAGGACTGGCAACCCTACGCTGATTCTGCTGCAGAAAGCACCCTGGAGGAGCAGGGATTCGATCGCTGCCTCCGATTATCGTCTCTCCCTCTGGCATTTATACTTCCAGGGCCCGCTTTAACCCTCCTATTATGTTTGGGGTCAATTTGGACCCATTTAATGTTTAACATCTCATGAAAATCGGTTAACCTTGTTTCATATTGATACTGTATCATTTATCACATTTTTTTATTTGGTTGTAAACGGTAAACATGCAATAAACAATGATATGCTAAGTCCTGTACCAACTGTGTTGTGTGGGGTTCTTTTGACCCTCTGCAACTGTATATAATGTAAGAAAATATACATCCATTTTTATTTTTATCTCAGATTTCTTTGCGGATGATTCTGGTGGCACTTTCTCATACAGGTGCCGAACCTTCACTTACTGTACCTCAGGCTCTGAGATGAGACGTTTCTCACAGATTTTTCACATTTACGGATAAAAGGCTAGTCATTTCGGAAACAATAAGACGACAACAACCAAAGTGTCAAAATTGTTCTATAACAATAACTGTGTGTGTATTTGAACCGTTGGGCTCGATTAGACCCCAAACGTAAGAGCGCTCATAAAATCTGAACATAATAGGCGGGTTAACAGGAGCTCCTACCCTCGCCTCTCAAGCACCGTAATTACGGAATATCAGATCAAAGACAGGGCTCTTCATACGGCTGTTTTCCTTCATGTGAGACGTTGGGACCCTGGTTTATGTTAATTTGAGGGTTACCTGATGATCACGCGCCCCCTGGACCCAGGACAGAACAGAGCGGGAGTGCTGAAGAGCACTCAGCACACCCCCTGTGGAGAGAGGCACGTGCGCTTTGCTCTTATCCGCGCCTGTTCAGGGCGCTAACGCGAGGGCTCCTTAAAATGCACGTCTCTAAACTGCCCTGTTTTCATTGCTTCATTTCTCTCTCTCTCTCTCTCTCTCTCTCTCTCTCTCTTTCTCTCTGTTTACACACACGTAAACATGCATTTACGCTCACATCCACTCCCACACACACACATACACACACTCTCTCTCTCTCTCTCTCTGTTTACACACACGTAAACATGCATTTACGCTCACATCCACTCCCACACACACACATACACACACACATACACTCATACACACACTCACACTCACTCTCTCACACACACTCTAACACACACACACTCACACACACTCTCTCATACACACACATACATACTCACACACACTCACTAACACACACACACACACTCTAAAAGCCACTCAGACACACTCTAACACACACACACACACACTCTCTCATACACACTCACACCCACTCCCACACACACACATACACACACACACATTCATACACACTCACACTCCCACACACTCTAAAAGCCACTCACACACCCTCTCTCTCTCATACACACACTCATACCCACACACTCACACACACTCTAACACACACACACACGGTACAGCTGCAGAAAAGCAGCCAGGCAGATTTGGTGTTAATGTAAAATGTGAGACCATTAAAGCACAGAGACACAACGTAGAGCAGAGGGACCGTGATGAAACCACACCGTCTCGGCGCGTGTTACCCAAACGCACACTCCCCTCAGTGTCTACACCTGAAATCATACTGGGATGCCAACATAAAGCAGCATTTCAATCCTCAAATATACACTTCATCCTAGATTATGAACGAATTTTGAAATGTATGTATTTAATATGAGAAGTGTTGTGCTGTGTTTTTGGCGGTGCGTGGCTGGCTATGGTGGTTACACTGAGCTTTGTTCATCGTGAGGTTTCGAACAGAAGACAGGCGTGAAGCTTGTTAGCTTCCTGGTCAGAGGATAGTCACCGTCTCAGCGAAACACCGACTGTCAGGCCCTCCATGTGGAATTGCTGAAACCCACACAACGCTAAACCAGCACGCTCAGAAATACAGGTACGAACAGTGCCTCAAAGGGCACAAATGCTTGTCACATGAGAGTTTACTCACAGCCAGCAATATATAGTTAATTCACATCTTTTTTCGCTAGGAAAAACATACTCATTTGTACCTAAAGAGTACATTGGTATACGTTCTGGGATCATTTGTAAAATTTGACTCTTGAGGAACAAAAACGTACCTCCACTGCGACTGTATTTCTGAGAGTGAACGGGACTCTGGGACAGGAATCAGGTGAGGGCTAAAAACACTGAGCTCCCCCCCCTCCCTTCCCCCCCAAAAAACCCCATACTTAATCCAGGTAGATAAGGCAATGTTCCAGAAAGGTGCACAATAATTACCCTCGCCATAATGTACAACGTGCTATTTCTGCACGGAATCCAACAGGGAGGGTGGGTGACGGCTGGGGGCGGTGTCAGTGGGAGAAAGTATTCACTGAACTCAGTCACCACGGTGACCACTCTCTGGACTTCATATGAGCTAAATATGAGTCATAATTGGTTGCGGGTACAATGTGGTCTGCACCTCTGCATTCCGAGGAAATAAGATGGCGGAGGGGCCGGGGGTGGGGATGGGGGGGATGGGGGGATGGGGGGACAGGGAGGGGGGGGGGATTTTAACACGCTGCTCATCCCGAATCTGGCCTCCGTGACGACCAAACTCCCCGCGCTCCGTCCGGGTTTCCTTTGCGCGGAGGAAAAAGGCCCGGTAATGTGGGTTATGATGAATGACGGGTCGGCGCCGGCCTGGAGGAGGCCGTTTACCGAGGCCTGATTAACGGGCCGAGAGGACGAGGAGGGCGGCGGCACGGGCGGAGAAAACGAAAAATAAACAAACCCCCCCGGCTCCCTCGTCCCGCCGATGTCCGGTCCCCTTCTCGGCGGCTCCGGGCCGGCGCACCCTGATGGATTCCGACAGGGCCTCACATCCGGCCGAGGCGCACGTGTCGCCGGCCGCCCCGTCTCCCGGTAACGCACTCGCCGAGCGCGCCTGCGAGGAGCGCATATTAACAAGCCATAAAATACACGGGTCAGCGCCCAATTCCGGGCAATTACCAGCGGGAAAATAAGACCGCCTCGCTGAATACATTACGCCAATACAGCAGGGTGGGGGGTGGGGGGGGGAGCAAGCGGGAGATGTGCGCGGTTTTTTTGAGCGGGCGATGTGTACGGGAGGCCCTGGGAGCGCGAGGACCCCTGGCGTAGCTGCAGCGGCGGCGGCAGGATTTACACCGACCGCATCGCGCCTTTATGGCACCGCTCTCCGCTGGCCGCTAATAGTGTGTGACGGAGGGGGGGGGGGGCTGCAGGGGGGCCCTGGCCCTCGGGATGTGGAGAGCCGGGCTCCGCGGGAGGGGGGCGCGAGGTGCGGGGGGGAGTAAATCAGTCTGGCTGGCGATTACATTTCAGCCGCGGAGGACAGGCGGTGGAATGCAGGGGGGGGCGGGGGGGGGCGGTGAGAGAGGTCGAGGGACGGTAACCGCGGCGATAACAGTGAAGTGCCGGGGAGGTCAAAGGGCGCCGGAGCTGGCAGGTTGATAGCCCTGGAGCGGAGAGGCAGTGTTATTAAATGAGCTGTGGATAAACTGGACATCCATAACCCAGAGGAACAAAAGCGGTTTGTTCCTTTTCCGTACACACGCCCTTCTCTACTCCGCGCTCCACACTTCAGACGGGCTGGTTAATCACTGACTGATGAATGACTCCTCTCTGTGCGGTGTGTACTACTCACAGACGTGACCGTGTGGTGCATACGCTGTCATCCATGCCCACTTAAAAAGGAAAAAAAACAACTACGGTTGTAACAAGCTGATCTCGGCTGGAAAATGCAGTTTTCACAACACAACACGACGCCAGCGAAAATGTCCACGTTTGGGTAAAACCCTGTGTGTCAGCGGTGGAGGCAGTGGAGAACGAGGGTTCCACCGGGTAGAGAGTGGAGGCAGGAACCCCCCGGGGCGTGTGGGATGGACAGAGGGTTCGGGGGAGGAGGGGAGGAGGGTTCGGGGGAGGAGGGGAGGAGGTCTTTCCCCAAGCCAAGTTGCCACGGCGACAGGCATGTGTGAAAGGAAAGGTAATGCAGGTACAAACATCCCCACAGGACAGAGCGCACGCACACGCGCACACACACGCACACACTCCTCATGGTCACATCCTTTATACATCTCTCTATCTCTCGCTCTTTCTCAGGCGAAACCTCTGAACTCACGGATGAAGCATATCTCATTTTCTCCATCTCATCGCTCTTCGCCTTCTCTCTTTCCCTGTCTCTCTCGCTCTTTTTCAAATTCAAATTAGAAATGCTTCATTGGCATGACATATTTCAATACATGCATTGGCAAAGCGTTACAAAGCACATTACAATGTACACAAACTACAATGTTGTCACAACTACTGCAATGTCAATCTTTCTCTCTCTCTCTCTCTCTCTCTCTGCCTGTGGGGGTTTCATTGTTGTTGTTGGTTGGCTTTTTCTAGTTCTATCATTTTTGTTTCTGGAAAATGTCTCAATAAAGATGTCTTTAAATCTCTCTCTTTCTCTCCCTCTCTCAATTCAATTAAACACTTAATTGGCATGACATAAGACAAGATATGAATTGCCAAAGCTTTTCAGGAACATTGCAATGTAAATAAACTACAGTGCAACATATGAAATATAAACACTGTACTGTTGGATGAGCTGGGCCGTATTTGCATGTTTCTGCTCATAAGGAGGAAGCCTCTCTCTCTCTTTCGCTCTCCCTCTCTCCCTCTCTCTCTCTCTTTCTCTCCTTCTCCGCTGCTTTCTTGTGTTGCTGTTCTCAACAGGGAGCAGAAGCAGCACCTGCTTGAGATTCCTACAGCATCACGCTGCTATTGGTTTAGTCATCGGAGCGTACGGGGAAACGGGGGTGGGTGCGGGGGGTGGTGTTGGCGGTTTAGTCCTGTGAGAGGTCCACTCTCGTATCTGCGATATCTGAGGCTCTCTAATGAAGTCCTGAGACTGTCCGCCAGCCACCTGGAGTCAAAGCGGCGGTAATGAGCTCTCCGAGCGCACGGCTGCGCTCCTGCGTCCTCCTCCCAGGCCCTGCCGCAGATAAGGCCTCCAGCGCCACGCATTCCACAACAATGCAGCCCGGCGGCTCTCCCGCCGCGCCGTGACACGCTAGCGTAGCGCTACCGTCGCGCCCCGGCGCGGCACCAACGAAAACCGCTGCGCGATAAACTGACACGCCACGCCGGATACGCGCCTGTTCACTGACCTCAGAGAGACCACGCCGACTGCTCTCCGATGCACTGAGCTAACGCTGCTCTCATACAGACTGAGCTAACACTGCACTAAGAAACGCTGGGCTAGCACTGCACTAAGAAACACTGAACTAGCACTGCACTAAGAAACACTGAGCTAGCACTGCACTAAGAAACACTGAGCTAGCACTGCAATAAGAAACACTGAACTAGCACTGCAATAAGAAACGCTGAACTAGCACTGCACTAAGAAACAATGAGCTAGCACTGCACTAAGAAACACTGAGCTAGCACTGCACTAAGAAACACTGAGCTAACAGACTGTACTTATAGGGACTGAGCTAACAGGACTGCGCTAACAGTCTTTACTTATATGGACTGAGCTAACAGACTGTACTAATATGGACTGAGCTACCAGACTGTACTAATATGGACTGAGCTAACAGACTGTACTAATATGGACTGAGCTAACAGACTGTACTTATATGGACTGAGCTACAGACTGTACTTGTATGTATGAACTCAGCTAACAGTCCGCCGCAACGTGTAGGCGTATGCTGCTTTCTTTCTGTTTTTACTCCTTGTTGGACATGCCATTATAATAGAGATATATAATAATTATTATTATTATTATTATTATTATATCCTCCGCCATGCCATGTGCCTTGGACCCATGTTGACTTGGAAGCGCAATTATTTTTCGTTAGCTTCCGGAACATTACTTATCTTTCTTTGTTGTGTTCTCACCTTTGTCCAAAGAGCATCAGGTGAAAACCCACACAAACACAGTCAAATACACACAGTTATTCACACACGCAGGCAGGCAGGCACACACACACACACACACATATATATATGCACACGCACACAGTGCAAACACACCTCAGGTACAACCTGCAGCTGCCCAGAACTGTTTCAAAACTTGTTTTTCAATGCCATGCGAGAGTTTCCTTTTCTTGGGGGTTATTTCTTAGTTTTTTCCACATTTTCCCAGGTTACAGATGGACAAAGGTTTTTTTGTAAGTAAATGCTCAGTGCACCATGAAGGACACCCGATGAAGTTTAGAAAACAACAGATTGAACACACACACTTCCCCATGACAGCATTCTCCATCTGGAGATCAGAGGATCTGAGGATCAGGAGGGGGGGGGGCAACAGTGCAGGAAAGATTTAATAAAGACCAACCCCAAAATGGGGGCCCCACAGGCCTGCTTCTCCACTACCACTTTTCCATTACATTACATTACATTACATTACATTTAGCAAACGTTTTTTTCTCCAAAGCAACATACAAAAAAGTGCAGACCAAGGTCAAACAACTACTACAGAACGGGTCAGATAAGATACAATCCACATAGAATCAGTTGACAATAAGTCTGATACACATGGTAAATAGGCAAAGTCTATGAGTAATACAGTCAGGACCTACAGTACCAAGATTACATTACATTACATTACATTAATGGCATTTGGTAGACGCTCTTATCCAGAGCGACGTACAGTTGATTAGACTAAGCAGGAGACAATCCTCCCCTGGAGCAATGCAGGGTTAAGGGCCTTGCTCAAGGGCCCAGTGGCTGTGCGGATCTTATTGTGGCCACACCGGGACTAGAACCACCGACCTTGCAGGTCCCAGTCTTAACCGCTACGCTACAGGCCGCAATACAAATGCAACAGTCCTAGACTGAACTGCAAAGTACAACAAGGTGCTAAAACATTTACCATAAATATGGACCTGGTACACATTTTCTGTGTGTGATAGAGATGAAGGATTACGACGATGATTTGAAATGGGCTTTCCTGTTTGAGAAACTGGTGAAATAAAGTGGCAATAGGTTAGGGCGCTCCTGCAGAGCAGCTCAGGTACAGATGAGTCAAGACTGTAAGCGCAAACTGAAGACGCACCTCTTCAAGCAGCACCTCTCCCCATCCCTCCCTGTGAACCTGAATTGTTGCCTTTGTGATTTACTTTGTGTTTCGGTATTTTTAGTTGGCTAGGTAAGCAGTATTTGGATAGTTAAGCTTCGTCACTTTTGCTTTGTTGCTTGTTTGTTTATTTGTTTGTTAAAAAAAATAATTAAAAAAATAAAGAAAAAAAATTGATAGGCAGTGGTCCTTATCTTTGTTGTACAGGTAGCAATTGAAATTGTACTTCCCTCTAGGGTCTTTCAGCGCACTTATCCCTGGTTATGGGTATGCACTTTGTTGTACGTCGCTCTGGATAAGAGCTTCTGCCAAATGCCAATAATGTAACGTAATGTAAGACTGCGGTGGAAAATAGGCAGCGAGTGAGCAGTCCGTATAGGAAGAGACATAATTATAATGTGTCATAGTTATACGTTTCCACACAATGGACTGAGTAATGTGCGTTAGTAACCCCCCCCCCCCCCCCCCTTGGCGACAGTCTCCACGGGCAACCTCTGCTCATCTGTTGAGAGGGTGGCGTGGGGAGAGCTGGTTGAGATCCGCTAGGGCCCCGGACCAGGGCCCGGCTCGATACGAGTCAGGCAGAGATTCGATCGGAATCGTATACTAGTCGGCAGAGATTCGATCGGAATCGTATACGAGTCAGCAGAGATTCGATCGGAGTCGTGTATGAGTCGCG
This sequence comes from Conger conger, assembly GCF_963514075.1. Classification (NCBI taxonomy): domain Eukaryota; kingdom Metazoa; phylum Chordata; class Actinopteri; order Anguilliformes; family Congridae; genus Conger; species Conger conger. The sequence goes on along the minus strand of NC_083760.1, from coordinate 8,364,100 downwards.
AGCGGGGCCAAGCGTAGTGCAACACCAACCCCCCCCTCCCCGCCCCCCACCCCCCGCCCCCCGCCCCCCGCCTTCCGGAAACCCAGCGCCCAGTGAAGGAGGGCTTGCATGACCGCGCTTTAAATACACTCTGCTACTGGAGAACAGGCCCCTAGCAACCAGCAGCAAGGTCAGGGGGTTTTTTTACACAATATCCCACTGCTGCTGTCCGTCTCGTCTTCAGCTCGCTGAGACAGAGAGAGAGAGAGAGAGATAGAGATGGGAGGATGGGAGGAGAGAAGGTGAGAGGGAGGGATGGAGGACGAAAGGGAGCGAAAGTAATAGCAGAAGAGAGAAAGGTGGGGGGGGGTAGAGAGTCACAGGCGCAAATGCCACCCAGTCTGTCACATATTTCTACAATATTAATTACACAAGAACAGGTTGTGAATAATTAAATATCCCCATTTAACTAGTCTGAATTATTTAACGCTGGCATGGGCTTGTGTACATAATGTGATCGATAAGTACGGAGTAGACCTAATGAAAGAATAGTTCTTCAAGGAGTGTGTGTGTGTGTGTGTGTGTGTGTGTGTAGGTGTGTATGTCTGTGGGTGGGTGGGTGTGTGTTTGTTATAGTGTGTGTGTCTGTGTGTGTATCACAGTGTGTGCGTGTGTGTGTGTGTGTCTGTGGGTGGATGGGTGTATGTTTGTGATAGTATGTGTGGGTGTGTAGGTGTGTGTGTGTGTGCTTGTGGGTGTGTAGGTGTGTGTGCGTGGGTGTGTGTGCAGGAGTGTGTGTGTGTTTGGGTGTTTAAGCGTGAGTGTGTGTGTTTGTGAGTGTCCAGGCATGTGGGTGTGTGTGTTTGCTTGTTTAGGTGTGAGTGCGTGTGTGAGAGAGAGCGGGCAGGCATGTGTGTGTGTGGTGGTGTGTGTGTCTGTGTGGGTGTTTAGGCATTTGTGTGTGTTTGTTTATTTGTCGAGAGACGGGATTGAGAGCTCAGCCTCTCCAAGGCCCTGTTACCCTTGTTTCTTAATGCCATCCTCACAAATTCAATATAACAAATCCTTGCCTGTCGTTTTGTGCATTCCTGATGCATTGCAACAATGCTAGGAAGTTCAAAGTGCCAAACACTGGGTTGTTTATAGGAGGGCCAGGGCTTAAAGCAACTGCCTTCAGCTGTTTTACCTACAAACGCATCACCTGAATTTCCCAAAATACACCAGGAAGAGCTGGAGCAATGCCATTCCAAAGATAAATAATTGTCTGCGAGCACTTTATTTAATGGCACAAATTGATATGCTGCAACAATTGGCTGTCGCTGCTGTCCTGCATGAAGCCGGAGCGTGTCATTGTGAGCTGATAACAGCACTTAACCACCCTGCTTATCTCTTGACGCCCTCCGCAATGCTCAGGCTGCAGGTCTCAGTAAGAATGTCCAGCCTGCTATCGCTAAAAATGCTAATGCTGCCCCTGTCTGCGCCAGGGTGTTTCTGAGACCCCCGGGGTTCATCTCCGCTTTTGTGCCAGCCCCTGCTCCCACTTAGAAGCCAGCTATGTTTTCCGACTTCATTTTTCAACCCGGTTTCTTTCGACCAAGCTTATCAGTATTTTTTTTTGTATTTTTTGGGGCGTGTTCCAATCGCTTATTTTTCTCCTCTTTTTTTCTTTTCCTGGCTCCTGACTTGAAAATCAATCGAGGTCCACCATCTTTCTAAACCCTTGAATGTTCCTTCCATGAACTAGAAGTAGAAGTTCACATCTCCCAATCTTGTATAAGTGATCGACCTTTGGATCCACCTCTCCCCAGCAGACGTGGCCTCGAACTGACGTTTGAAGGAGAAAGGACATTCCATTCACATTTTCCCAATTTCCCCGTTTTCACTACTTTTAATCGCCTCTTTTTAACCTCTCTAATGGGTAGAGCAAGGAGTAGAAAAAAGGAGCAAGGAAAATAAATGTAAAAGATATTTTCTGCCTTATATCTTACATTCAGTCCGGATGTAAGCTGATCTCCACCATTTTGCTCCAGTTCTTTCCTGCAGCCGAGCATTTACAGGTGAATAGCCGCAGACACCCAACTGACCAGAGGGGGCGCTGGTGAGCAGGGAATAGAGCACAGAAGCCCAGGCTGAACATACACAGGGCTCAGCCGACAGGAAAATGTCCAGTGTTAATTCAACTCTGACAGAGTAGATATACCTCCAATAGGGAAGAGTTGGTTGAACATAGCGGTTAAGGTACATGACTGGGACCTGCAAGGTCGGTGGTTCGATCCCCGGTGTAGCCACAATATGATCCGCATAGCTGTTGGGCCCTTGAGCAAGGCCCTTAACCCTGCATTGCTCTAGGGAAGGATTGTCTCCTGCTTAGTCTAATCAACTGTAAGTCGCTTTGGATAAAAGTGTCAGCCAAATGACATGTAACATAATGTAGGGAACAGCTTACTCGGAAGCACCACATACCAGACATATCTACTTCAGGGATCATCACATCATGGTCCTCAAGGTCAGAGAACTGCTGGTTTTCCACCCTCCCTTTACCTGGGAGTCAGTCTGGAAGACACTGGCCAATCAGTCGCACTAATTGCTCAGCTGGGATAATTATGTGGGAGAAAAGAAAACCAGGGCCGGATTTGGATTCAAGGTTCAGATTTGATTGCTGGCCTATTGTACCGTGGCTTGCTTCTAGTCTGGCATACCATCCATCCCTACCGACTTAGCCCATACTTGCCACATGAACGAGATATGATGTTATAAGTGATAAGACAACTGATAGTTCATCCCAATTGCACCTTCTCCAACACCAACGCTGTGTTCCGAAGTTGTAAATCTGATGTTTGGTATCCACTTATTGTATGTCTCTTTTGATAAAAGCGTTGGCTAAATAAATGTAATGAAATGTTGGGGACATCTCACAACCTTTTTTTTTTGGGGCTACAGGTATCCCACGGCAACCCGGCAGACCGTGCGTTCAGGGAGCGGAGAGGAAGAGCTTGCCGAGGCGGGCGGGAAATGAATCAGCCACTACCGACCGCCGGTTAAAAAAAAAAAAAAAACGATGTAAAGCCAAGTTAAAAGACTTCATAAATTCAGAGATAAATCAGACAATAAATAAGAGTGTTTGTGTGTCTGTGGCAGGGACGAGGCCGTCGGTTATGAGAGGAGCTAGATTTACGCCGCGAACGCGCTAACACGCCAGCGAGAGGAAGGCCGCAGGGAGGGATAAATATGCATTGATGCCGCGGCAACAGTCCTGTGGCCACCAGAAAAAACTGTTTGTCTATTCTCACTTTCCTAAAGCAGAGATAGAGAGAGAGAGAGAGAGAGAGAGAGAGAGAGAGGGAGGGAGAGGGAGGGAGGGAGAGAGAGAGAGACAAGAAGGAAAGGGAAATGGAGAGAATGTCAGGCTACTGAAATGAGAAACTGAACTGTATCACCAATCTACTGAATGCATCACTGAACACCTGTAAAATAAATCCTCATTTTTTTTAACACTGAGCTACTGAGCGCATTTTTACAGGTGATTCAGTGAAGGCACCATTTTGTCTCTGTGGGCAGCGTTTCGCTATCTTTAGGCTACCATCGCCAGGACAACCTGCTTAAAGAGTCCATCCATCCATCTGTTATCTGGTCTGCTTATTCCTGGCCAGGGTCACGGCAGGGGCTGGAGCCTGTCCCGGCATGCAGTGGGTGAGGGCAGGAATACACCCCGGACAGGTCGCTAATCCATCGCAGGGCAACATTTTACTAATTCACCGCGAATAAGCCAATGCATTTCAAAATATTACCCCTTAGAGCAGTGGTCCTCGATCCTGGTCCCCTTGAGAGGCACAGAAATCGATCCATTAAAACAGTTGATCACACAAATAACTCATGAGGCCTGGTTTCTTGTGTGTGTGTGAGTGTCCGGGCATGAAGCCGTTGCAGATCGTAAGGTGTAGACAAATAACAGAAGTCTCTGTGGCTCTCCAGGACTAGGAATGAGGAAGTGGACTGAAATTCTAAATATAGCTCATAGACTATGCCTCATAACTTCACATCTCGCTCCTTAGCAGCAACCGCACAAGTGTATTTTGACACTTTGACGCTCTGCCAAGACATGATTGTCAAAAGCTGATGCTCCAGTGAAGCTTGGCCAGAGCTTAATTTGTATCATACCATTAAAAATCTGTTTTAACAAAGAAACTGTCTACAACTCTCCAGGCCACTGCCATGCTTCTGCAAATTACCTACAGTGTTTTCACTGGTTGTCATTAACATCCCCACAATGATAACGACAAGCTGTTGCCATTAGCGTTATCAATCGAGTGCCAACGTCTCCAGATCACCTGGCGAAACACCTGGAAAGGTGAACATCGAGTATTTGCTTTATCTGAACACCTGAAGTGACCGAACGCGGTGACTTTCGGTCAGCGTTGGAGAGTCCAGGGGTCAGAATGTTCTTCTCTGAGCATTCTGATGGCGACGTAACAGTCAATACTACCAATCAAGAGCTTAAGAACACTTAAGAACAAAGTTCTAGAACACCGGCTGCGAGCTTTGAAGAAGAGAAAAACAGATTTACAGGCCAAAGAAAAACAGCAGAGGCGGGATAGTAATGGCGGAGGTCAGTAGGTTTTATCTGCGGAAATGGTTGCAGCATAACAGCCCGGAATTCATAATACTGAGAGCTCCCCCCCCACCCCCCCACCCCCCACCCCCCAAAATGATCAATGGCTGAATATCCTCAGGCCCCGTAGATTTCTCATCCCCATGCTTTAATATCACCACTTCATTCCCTCATTTCCTGTGTGAAGGAGGCGCAGATAAAAGCAATATTGTGGGGGGAAAGCTCGGCTCGTATCGAGCGCGGTGACGAAGCCGTTCGGTATCCGCCGCGCGCTCGATGGACCGCGTCCTCGGTGGACCGCGGGCTTTTCGGCGGGTTCCCGTTCCCGTTCTCCACGAGCCGTGACCTTTCTCTCCCGCTACTTGTCACAGTGCGCAGGGGGGCGCGAGCTAGCGCTGCCAGCCCGGGCCGTCTCCCCTGGGTGGGCCCGGCTCACAGGGCAGGTCCCCGGGGTGGGAGCCGGATGATATGCTAACGCTAACGTTAGCGCAGGCTGAGGGCCGGCAAGGCCTGGGCTTGAGCTCGGTCACTGCCTGCACTGAACCACACACACACACACACACACACACACACACGCACACACACGCACACACACGCACACACACACGCACGCACGCACGCACGCACACACACACACACACACACACACAAACACAGACACACACACGCACACACACGCACACACACACACACACACACGCACACACACGCACACACGCACACACACACGCACACACGCACGCACGCCGCACGCGTGCACACACGCACACACACACGCAGGAGAAACTGGACGTGTGTCTCACACGCACACACAGACACACACACACCGTGCACGCAGGCACACATACACATGCAGGCACACACACAAGCAATAAATAGCACACAGTGCGCACATACATAAGTATACAGTTACAGACATAAGCCTACACACACGCTCACACACACACATATGCAGGCACACACATACACAAGTAGACAGTACACAGTATACACACAAACCAACACACACATATGTGAGCGCACACACACACACACATACACACACAGTCGCACATGTATACCAGTATACACACAAGCCTACACAGACACACACACACACACACCTACTCACATACATACACAAACATAAGCATGTTGCCTTCCTTTTAGTCTCTGTCACACGATCACATGCACAAACAGTGGAAGACCGTTCCGCCTGCGCTCTGTACACACTGCCCATGATACTGTGGACTGTAGCCAATCATTTGATTACAGTGCAGGGCTCTTGATTGCAGGCTACATCTTGTGAAAATACAGGGTTCCATACTCGAAGGATGTTTTCACACAAGAGGTGGCGGACGCCATGAGAATCCCGCTGTTGCCCAAATCACAGCGTTCCCAGCCAGACGCCCCCCTCCCCGCTCCCGGGCAAGCTGACCAGGCCGAAGCCTGGGGTCCGGCTGAACGAATCGAATCAACAAATCAACTTAAGTGAGTCGATTCAGCGGCTCCCGTGGCTGTAAGGGGCTCATTACTCACGAATGAGTCCGGCTACGTGCGGAGAGGAACACAACGGAACGGAGAGCAGTCACGCGAAAACCCACGGCTTTCCAGCCCCCCGGAGCTCCAGGTGGGAGCGGTCGGAAGACGCATAAGTCACACAAATGACTCCCCGAGTGTGAAACCCGGAGGAGGAGAAAAGAGGGGAGCGGGAGCCGGCGGTTAATCCGCGGACGGAAGCGAGAGTTTTTTATTTATTATTCCGACAGGGAAGGGAGCGAACGGGGGTAAGCGCTAGCAATCCCTGCCACGGCTAATTATAAACTGAAACAGTTCTTTATCAGATGCAAAGTGCCCTATTAAAAATGAAAGTCATTCGGAATGAGTTTAGCCCCTGAAGACGGGAGCTTGCGCCAGTTATCGGGATCGCGAGGGAGAGCAGATATCAGTCGGCCCCCTATAGAAGCACAGGAGGAAGGGGGGGGTGTGTAAAGATCACTGCTCCTCCTGTCCTGGGACAAAGGCCTATAGAATAACCCCCCCCCTCTCTAATTTGGGCATACAGTCCAGAGCACCGTGTGGAGCTGTCAGGCTGTGCGGCCTGGTTGCAGAGCCGGGCCCCGCCTTCCCCCGCCGACAGCCTCCATACGTCCCCTCTCGGAGCCGTCCGGGCGGAACCCGTGTCTCCCGGACACTCCCGGCTCTCTTAATTGGCGGTAAGGGGGCCGAGGAGAAGCGGCACGTAACGCCGGGGCCCGACCGCTCCGGGGCCAGACCGCGCGGAAACAATGCGATCGCCACGGCGGATTAGCCTCCGCTCCATTAGCGCATTTCTGCCTTTGTGGCCGGGGCCCCTCCGAGGAACCCGGGGCTACCGAGCGGGCGGCGGGGGCCGAGTTACGGGGGGCCGGGGGGGGGGGGGGGGGTAGCGGGGGTTTCGTCTTTTCTCCGAAAGTGACAGGACTCGGCTCCGCTTCCTTTGAGGCTCTCGATAAAGCCGTTACCCATAATCCCCTGCCGGGCATTGAAACAGGAGCTGAGGGCCGGCAGGTCTGGGTAAACAGACTTGGCGCTACAGCCTCAGGCTCCAGCCGAACACACTCGGCCTTGAGAAAAGGGCTTTTCCCCGCGCCTCTCTGCGCAAAGCCCACACTGGATAAGCCCTGGGTAAGTGTGCGCAGGTGGGCGGATTAGCGGTCGGTCACGATTCCTTAATTTTCCCAAACAGAGGTCCACCTCCTCATGGCTCCTCAGCCACCGCAAAGGAGAGAGGGAGAGAGGGAGAGAGAGAGAGACAAACAGAGAGAGAGAAGGGACACGGATGGTGAGAAAGAGAGTGACATAGACGGCACATAAAAAGAGGGAGAAACAGAGAGATCAGATTGAGAGAGGGAGAGAGAGGGGGATAGGGAGTGAGAGAGACAAACAGAGAGAAGGGGATGAGAAAGACAGACAGTGGGAGAGACAGGGAGAAAAAGAAAGAGAAGGGACACAGAAAGACAGATGAGATTGAGAGAGGGGGAGAGAAGAGAGAGAGAGAGAGACAAACAGATAGAAATGACAGAGACAGACAGTGGGAGAGACAAGGAGAAAGGAAAGAGAGAAGGGACAGATGGTGAAAAAGAGTAAGAGTGACATAGAAGGGGCATAAAAAGACAGAACAGAGATGAGATTGAGAGAGGGGGAGAGGGGGAGAGAGGGAGAGAGAGAGGGAGAGAGAGAAAGGGAGAGGGAGAGAGAGGGAGAGAGGGAGGACAGAGGAGTTCCCTCGTGGGAAAGCTGCTTCATCAAGCTGAGTTTCTAATCCTGTGGGCTCGTTTCTAAACTCACGACCAGGTGTGGAATACTTACACCTCACAAAAGATGGGTGTGTCACCAGAATTAATCTACATTAATTAATCAGAAAAACAATCCCGACAGCAATAGTTAATCAATGAGCAGTCCTGTATTGATTAATGGCGTTTGCAGCGGGGGAGGTGCGGGCTTAGAGACGATTCGGGGAGCGGGAGCGGGGTCGTTCGCGAGACGGAATAAATCACGGCCACCTGCGGGGACGCCGTCTTCCCGGGAAGCCTGCGGGATCCGCCCGCGCGTTCCCGCTCCGGAGCTCATCGATGACCCGATCGCGAAACGCAAGGACGTTTCCCAACACCTGTAAGCTAACGCGCTCCCGTTCCGCATTCGTCTCTTCCCGGAGCGGGAGGAAGTCTATAACGCGCCGTGACGTAGGGTGAGAAACGGCATCGAGGTTTTACGGCCCCCGCGGGCGTGTAAATCAGACCGCCGTCCGGACCGACCCGCGCCGACGCCCAGGCAGTCAGCCCGCGGCGCGAGAGGGGGGGGGGGGAGGCTTAATATAGCGCACGGTTGGGTGACTCCAGCGGCAGGGCCGTGGGTTGATTTACAGCCCGTTGCCTTGGCGGTATGGAGGACTGTATGGCCTCCCTGCCCCCCCCTCCCCCCCCCCCCTCGTCACCGGAGACAGCTCCAGAACTGGGTCAGCACCGTCCTGCGCTGGGACTCCGCGGCGACTTCCCCTCAGAGAAGAGTGGCACTAACTAACCGCACGGCAGCGCCCGTCCTGTCCCCGCCGTGTGATTTACGAGGCCCGCGCCCCGCGCCCCTCCGCCGTCTGGACCGGGGCGCGCGCGCCCGTCGAAGCCTCCGCCAAAACCCCCGTCCGGTTCCCACTCCCGCGGTCTCTCCACGCGGAGACGTCAGGACGGTACCTCCGCTGGGAACGGAGTTTCGCGAGCTGCAAACACTTATCCGTGCCCAAACTGCCATCAAACATTACACACATGTAGGTTATGTGTGTGAAGGTGAATGTTTGTTTTTTAATGCGTGTATGTGTGTGCGTACTGTATGTGTGTGTGTGCTTTTGCTCAAGAGTGAGTCATTGTTACATTGTTGTTGTTTTCACTGCCAGTGAAATAGCTGTTCCCATTTACTGTTCAGCTACTTTTTACTTGGTTTTTTGACAAATGTTTTTCCTTCAACAAAAATTCTCTAATAGAACATTCAACTGTTTTTTTTTCCCCTTAAAACATCCACCCCCACCTCCACCCCCACCCATGCTGACACCACCCCCCGCCCGAAGTGAAATAACTTTAATTTTAGTGTTCTTTTCGGTTGCGCGAATTGAATACAAATGACAGGAATTAACTTTCTGAAGATACACAGAGTCCGGCTTCTGGAGCAGCAGCCGGACGCTAAGCTAGCTCCGCTGACGGGGGGCCCTGCTGGGTGGGACGGGGCCACTGGCTCCTCGCCACGTCGGGCTAGAGCCAGCCTCCCGGACATTTCACCCCGCACTGCTGGCTTCCTCCCCCGGCCCGTGCGTCTGCCATCGGACGCTCTGTTCTGCAGGAACACCGACACCGGAACATCTGCTCGAGTTCTGTGCTCAATACAGACTCATTCTCACGGGAATGTTGGCTCGAGCACAGACCCCTTCCTGGAACAAGAAATCCAAATTTCCAGAAATGCGGAGGTAACCTGAACGTGAAAACAAACAATATTTAACTTGTACTTTCTTCCTCTTTTTGCTGTTTTATCAGCTGAATAGGAACATTGCCTCATAGTACGTTTGTCTCAGCGCTGTCTGTGGGTTCAGTGGTGAGGAGACCATCTTCATTGACAGCAAAGTTAGCCATACCCTATCACACACACAAGTGTCCTACGCTCACTCTGTTAGACACTACCAACGCAACACAGCACAAAATACCCAATACTACAGTTGTACTGCCATCTTGTACGAAGCGGAAATCCGTTAAAAGATGTTTAGGGTTATTGCAGCAGTCAGGGGAACTCAATGTTTATCCACTTCATGAAAGCGAAGTATATTCTGGCCAGCCTGTTTATGTGACGCCACAGTTAATTCAAGACTTATCTATACAGCAAATGAATCACAACAACGGCAATGTACTAAACACAGCTAAGTCAATGGGATGCACATCAGGAGAAGCGCTCAACAGTCAATAAGCTTAATTTAGGATTTATACGGCTTGGGCTTACAGCTCATTGATGGTGCTTTATAAAATACCCATTTATACCATCGTCCAACAGTGCTTGATGCCAAGGAAATGGCTTCAAACCAAGTTCTCAAACTTACGCAGAAGGAGCTGTCAGCCTCCAGGAATAAGTCCAGTCAGCTCAGTGAAAGTTGGAACGTCTCTAAAAGGAGGCTTCTGAGAACCGTTCATTTGCAGCCTGATAAACTGCGGCATGACCGCGCTCACATATAAATATGCAAAAGGGAGAGAGAGAGAGGGGAAATGCTTTTTACAGGCCCTTAATTATCTAGAATGCATTGGATAATTAGCAGGTGCTTGTCATGTACTTATCAGGTAAGTACTTACATTTCAGAGGTAGCTACTACGGAACGGGTTGTGAAACGTATTTTCATTCATAGTTTGTTTCATGGTGCCTACTGACTTTGTTCCGTAGTACTTAGCTACGAAACCAAAGTAGCTCCCCAATAATTATAGAAGTAGCTGGTATTTACTGTAAATACTAGGTAATTAACAGCCCGTAACAGTATTGCCTAATGTTTCAATCCTGCCAAAATACAAGTTAACCTTACTTCTTACCAAAGAATGGGAATAAGAACCTTATTCAGTTCAGTTTAAATTGAACTGAAGCCGAAAAGAACCTGTTCCTCTAGCCAAACAATTCAAGCTTTTAGCTCAACCTAGGTGGCCAGTTAGCAAGCTACAAGGTTACCCCATGAAATATATCCCATGGCAGTTGAAAAGTCATGTTGAAGCATTTAAACACTGTTCCATGGCTCTGACTAAGGATAACCTGACAGAACAAACTTAATTTCTTGGTGAGTCCTTTGCCACCAGATAACTGCAAACAATTTTTCATTTTCTGGCTAAGATGCATCATTATAGAAGGCTGTTACTATCAACAGATAACATTGCCAAATGGAATCCTATTTTTACCAATCCATGATACAGTATTTAGTGTACATTTCTTTATTGAGGTATATTTTCAGCATGGTTATCATACCATCATATTCTCAGATGATACTAATGCAGGGGTTCCCAAATTTATTCGAATGCGACCCCAAATGAATGTTCACAAATTTGCGTGACCAGACCCACACACATGCCTCGTGCCTAACAGCACCCTTTAGCCATGACTACATTGGTCATATACCATGGCCTCTTGTGCCTCAGTGCCTTATTATAGTTGGGTTATTGTGATGTACATAGCCTATATGTAATGTCAACAGGTAATAACTTTTTTACACCTTTGCTTTTTTGTTTCTGATGGCCCCATCTTCAAATCAGGTGACCCCACATGGGGTCGTGACCCCCAGTTTGGCCACCCCTGTGCTAATGCAGAAAATCTGACAGGCAGACATGGCATGGCATCCCCAAGTCCCTGGCCACTGTTCACACAGCATTCAGAGCTAACTCAACAAGACAGACTGACAGACAGACAAACTGACAGACAAATGGGGATCAGGTGAATTATGAATGATCTATCCTCAGAGAAGAAAAAAGTTTTTAAATCTTTTTTTTTTTTTGGACATAATACATGTGTCTTTTTTTGTAATATTGCTGATTTAATTTCTATTGAAAGTCCATTTTATTGAACGTCCATTGTCCATATTGTGAGACCAGAGATTCCCCCCTCCCTGCAGGGGACAGAGATTCTCCAGGTCACATCCACGCCCGTTGTTTCTAAAAAGAATGGGAGTGTGAGGTGGACAGAGAGCGGACTCTGTAGCCTAGCACTGCAGTGATATGAGAGTCCTTGTTACCGGTCCCATGCCCGCCCCCCGCCCCCCACACGCGCCCTACTTCCACAAAGGAGTGACGTGGGGGGTGGGGTGGGGAGGGGGGGCGGTATCAATTATTCAGGGACCTTCAGAACAGGTTGAGTTTACATCTGCAGCGCTCTGGAAGCCCCTGACAGAGGGGGACAGAGAGAACGGACTGGAGAGATTAGAGAGAGAGAGAGAGAGAGAGAGGGAGAGGGAGAGAGAGAGAGAGAGAGAGAGAGAGAGAGGGAGAGAGATAGAGAGAGAGAGATTGGGAGAGAGAGAGACGGTGTGTGTGAGGGAGAGAGAGAGAGAGAGAGAGACAGTGTGTGTGAGGGAGAGAGAGAGAAATAGAGAGGGAGAGAGAGAGAGAGACGGTGTGTGTGAGGGAGAGAGAGAGAGAGAGAGAGAGAGAGAGAGAGAGAGAGAGACGGTGTGTGTGAGGGAGAGAGAGAGAGAGGGAGAGAGAGAGAGAGAGAGCGGGAGAGAGAGAGAGAGACGGTGTGTGTGAGGGAGAGAGAGAGAGAGAGAGAGAGAGAGACGGTGTGTGTGAGGGAGAGAGAGAGAGAAAGAGAGAGAGAGAGACTGTGTGTGAGAGAGAGGGGGAGAGCGAGATAGAGAGAATGAGAAAGAAAAAGAGAGAGAGATAGAGAGCAATATATTTGCTTATTTATCAAGTTATTGTTATTTTCCTATTATTTTACTGCAATAATCATGTCTCATGTGTTATTATTAATTGTTTCATAGTGAATTGATTTGGCAATACTGTTACATACAACCATGCCAATAATACATTATTGAATTGAATTGAGAGAGAGATAAATAGAGCTCCATGTTGTTAATT
>NC_083760.1:8270633-8351213 GCF_963514075.1 Conger conger | reverse complement strand
TGAGAGAGAGATAAATAGAGCTCCATGTTGTTAATTGTTTAATTGTGAATTGCTTTGGCAATATCGTTATAATACAGGCATGCCAATAAAGCATTATTGAATTGAATTGAATTGAATTGAGAGAGAGAGAGAGCCAGAGAGAGAGAGAGAGAGAGAGAGAGACAGAGAGAGAGAGAGAGCCAGAGAGAGAGAGAGAGAGCCACAGAGAGAGAGAGAGAGAGAGAGAGAGAGAGAGAGAGAGAGACAGAGAGAGAGAGAGAGAGCCAGAGAGAGAGAGTGAGAGAGAGCCACAGAGAGAGAGAGAGAGAGAGAGAGAGAGAGACAGAGAGAGAGAGAGAGAGAGAGAGAAAGAGAGAGAGAGAGAGAGAGAGCCACAGAGAGAGAGAGAGAGAGAGAGAGAGAGAGAGAGAGAGCAGAGCTCCATGTTCCCGTCTATCAACATCGCACGCGCTCACGGCTTGACTGACACTCGGGGTAAGCTTAGGCCTCCTTTAATTGCGGCTTTATAGCAGCCGAACAGAGGGCAGGATTCCAGCACATTACGGGCTGAGAGCGGAGGAGGCAGAGGCTGATTGGCTGAGACAGGTACGGATTAAGCGGTGGAAGGCCAGCCGAATTGCCGTTTCGCTGTCATCCTCGATATTCAAGCTCCTGACCCAAACTCCTCCCTCTCCAGTTTTCAGTGGACTCTTTCTGTCACATCCACGTCAGACACACACACACATACACACACACGCACACACACACACGCACACACACACACACACACCCTTACCGTCCCATCCAAGTCAGACACACACACACATACACACACACACACACACACACGCATACACACACACACACACACCCTGACAGAGAAAGAGAAGCAGAGGATGAGAGAAAGAGAGCGAGAGAGAGACATGGAGAATAAAGGAAAGCGGGAGACCAGCTTTGCATTTATAAATGTCGGACAGAGGTAGGGGAAAAGACGAGCAGATGAGGCCGGGGCTGAATTATGAACCCCGGACGCGAGGTATGCAGTACCTCGGGAGGGAGAGGGAGAGAGAGAGTTTGGGTTTCATCTCCGGGCACACCCGTCTTTCTTCAGAAGCACTGGAGAGAACTAGCACACGCCACACCCTTCAGAGGGGGGACTAAGGTTGCCCAATTTCGAATTCAAAAAAGCAGACAATAGAAGCGTAATCACGATTACAATCAAGGTCAGGATCTATGGGACCAGGGGAAGGTGGCAGACCCCTCAGACACAATGTTTGACTGGGGGTGGGCGGAACCATTCTCTCAGCCCAGGGAATTATTAATATAGGGGGCTACGTTGGCTCAGGAGGTAAGAGCGGTCGCCTGGAAGTCGGAGGGTTGCCAGTTCGATCGCGCCCTGAGTGTGTCAAAGTGTCCCTGAGCAATCTAACCCACAATTGGTCCTGGTGTGCTGGTTGGTGCCTTGCATGGTGCCACGAAAAGCATCAATTGGACAGCGCTTTGGATAAAGGCGCTATATAAACGCAGACATTAACAATTTATCGATGCCCAAATTCATTGGACACTACCGGCAAATTTCTTCCAGCTATTACTCGGGAAAACCAGACATTCCGTCCGAAAAGCGGACATCTGCCAACCGTAGGGGGAATTTGGGTGAAACCCGAAACATCTGCCAGTGGGGTCCGTGTAGCCCAGGCTTCCCACAGATCAGCAGCGTTCCTTACAGAAGGCGGGAACGCTGTTCTGGAACAATCTCTTCAGCAGGCTGAGCCCCAGTGTCGACGTGGAAAAGGATTTTCCCTCATTAATCTGAAAAATACTGATATTCAGACCTTAAAGGTCTCCGAGCCACTAATACGTGACTTTATTGCTGAACACTCTCTCTTGCAGTCAGCCGTGGCGGAACGGAAAAGGTCTTGATGTGCGTGTACGACACGCCCAAATACGTCTCTGCTTCTCGGTGAAATAGGGCCAGTTTGCGGATTAAGCCTAGTCCTGGACTAAATTCAGTTTGGAATGGAGATTCTCCAAGCAAAACTCACTCTAATCCAGGACTAAACTGTGTCTGTGAAACCAGTCTTGAAAAGCAGTATTTTCTGATCAACTGGGAACGATCAAGTCCATGGAAGGAGGAGGATTCTACTACACTCAGCCCAAACATGTGAAAACACCAATAATAAACCCCACACTGCCGTACTGATCTTACCATGGAAAGTACATTTAAAAGCTTAATTTCACTGGACCCTTGTTGAGATTTCTTATCGAACCCTTGAGAATGTGCGGAGCCTAATTGCATTCTTCAGAAAATTTTAATTAAAATTTTAAAATTTTAAAATGTACATCTCTGGGGGTAACCTGCCCAGGGGTGGCACAGGTGAATAAAGGGGATGTGAGATCAGCATAGAGATCAGCCACAGGAGCAGGGCTCTCTGACCATAATACTGATCCGACCAGGCCTTCATAAGGCTAATAACTCAATTATCTTTCATACTAACTTTAACACCAGGGCTGCCCAACCCTGTTCCAGGAGATCGACCATCCTGTAGGTTTTCATTTCAAACCCAATTTTGCACACCTGATTCTATTGATTAAGCAGTTTAATGAGATATTGAGTGAGGAGTGCTTTGTCAGGGCAGGAGTGAAAACCTACAGGACGGTAGATCTCCAGGAACAGGGTTGTATTCCGGCACTGTCACACGATAACATTTTGATGTAAATCCTTGCATTCTGGCAACAGCACAGCTGCGGGTAGAGTTTCATGTGTGGCATGACTGATTTGGGGATTTAAATTATTAAAAGTATATCAATAATTCGGAGAGCGGGCTAATTAAGCATGTGTGGCAGAACCAGGGCCGTGTGCGGGTTGCCATGAACTGAAATGACCTCCCAGGCTCAGGGCCTTTGAAACGAGGAGTTGGGGGAAGGAGGGTTGCCAGTTAAGTAAACTCCCCTGAGTGCTGCCTTCTGGCGTCCCGCTCCACAGCAGCCTGTTCTGTTGTCCCTGGTTACGTGCGCTGACAGATTGGCAGTAAGAGTTCTGTCTCTAACATGAGTCAGGCGGCGGGGCCACTGGTGCCAGTCAGCATCAAACAAGGGCCAATGTCCTGAGGCTACCCGCTACCTGCTACCTCCCCGTCTCGCACAAACAGGAGCCGGGTGAACAGAGCAGAAAGTTAGGGAGACGGACGGGGAGAGGGACGGAGAGAAAGAGGATGTGACAGAGGGAGAGGCGGAGGAGGAGAGACGGAGAGAATGAGGGAGTCTGACGCGGCAAGGAGAAACAGAGAGCAAGGGAAACAGAGAGATGGAGACAGAGATAGTGGGAGAAGGAATTGAGAAAGTCATACAGAGAATCTGATACAGCAGGGAGAGAGGAGGGAGAGACAGACAGACGTAGAGTGAGAGTGAGGTGTAGAGAGATAGAGGGAAAGAAATGGAGAGTAAGAGTCTGATACAACGAGGAGAATGAGGGCGAGACAGAGACAGACAGATAGAGATAGAGGGAGAAGAATTTGAGAGAACAAGAGAGTCTGATACTACAAAAAGAGGGAAGGAGAGAGACAGATCGGTGTAGAAAGAGAGCGAGGGATAGAGACATAGAGACGAAATGGAGAGAACAAAAGGGTCTGATAGAACAAGAAGAGGGAAGGAGAGAGAGACAGACAGAGATAGAGGGAGAATAATTTGAGAGAACAAGAGGGTCTGATAGAACAAGGAGAGGGAAGTAGGGAGAGACAGACAGATGAAGAAAGAGAGTGAGAGAAAGGGAGAGAGACAAAATGGAGAGAATAAGAGGGTCTGATAGAACAAGGAGAGAGAAGGAGGGAGAGACAGACAGATGAAGAGAGAGAGTGAGAGAAAGGGAGAGAGACAAAATGGAGAGAATAAGAGGGTCTGATAGAACAAGGAGAGGGAAGGAGAGGGAGAGGCAGGCAGAAGAAGAGAGAGCGAGGGATAGAGAGACAGGGAGAGAGACAGAATGGAGAGAATAAGAGGCTCTGATAGAAGGAGGCGAGGCCTCTGATGTCAGCCGGGGCTCTGCGGTGAGTTTTGTCGTTGCTCATGTATAAGTTATGGCGCACCAACTGTTCACTGCGAGCACTCTTTGTTAGTTTGCCCGTCGGTCCTGGAATGATCTGAGCGCAGAGTCACTGGTAATCTCAGCTGGAGCTGAGAGCAGGCTCTTCTGACGGCGAGGGTCGAGCTTTCCCTCTGCGCGTGTCTCTCCGTCCCTTAATATGCACCTTGTTTGAGTGTGTGTGTGTGCGTGCGTGTGTGAGTCTCTCCATCCCATGATATATGCCTTGGTTGTGTGTGTGTGTGTGTGTGTGTGTGCGTGTCTGAGTGTGTGAGTGAGTCTCTCCATCCCTTAATATATGCCTTGTTTGTGTGTGTGTGTGTGTGTGACTGTGTGAGTGAGTCTCTCCATCCCATAATATATGCCTTGTGTGTGTGTGTGTGTGTGTGTGTGTGTGAGTGTGTGAGTGAGTCTCTCCATCCCATAATATATGCCTTGTGTGTGTGTGTGTGTGTGACTGTGTGAGTGAGTCTCTCCATCCCATAATATATGCCTTGGTTGTGTGTGTGTGTGTGTGAGTGTGTGAGTGAGTCTCTCCATCCCTTAATATATGCCTTGTTTGTGTGTGTGTCTGTGTGTGTGTGTGTGTGTTTGAGCAGTGTGAAAATTGATAACAAGGTCCTTTGCTGGACAGTCAACCTCAAAACCCCCACACCCCTCCCACAACCCCTCCCACCCCCCCACGCCCCACCCGGCCGCACGGGGGGGGGGGGCGCTCCTGGAGGAAGCGCGCGGTGATTCGCGGCGGCTCGGGGGAAAATCGCTCGTCGAATTCACACTCAGCGCCGGCGAGCCCGGAGGTCTCGCGCCAAAATAAACTGCCGCCAAACGCAGCATTTCACTCCGACCCCGGGTTAATGGGATTTCAGCCAACCTCCGCGCAGAGAGAGAGAGAGGGGGGGGGGGGGGGGGGGCAACATCAGGACAGGAAGAAACCACAGACTGAGGGAGGACTGTGGAGGGAGAGAGAGAGAGAGAGAGGGGGGGGGGGGCAACATCAGGACAGGAAGAAACCACAGACTGAGGGAGGACTGTGGAGGGAGAGAGAGAGAGAGAGAGAGAGAGGGAGGGGGAGAGAGAGGGAGAGAGAGAGGGGGAAGAAAGAGAGGGGGGGAGGGAGAGAGAGAGGGGGAGAGAGACGAGAGAGAGAGGGGGAGGGAGAGAGAGAGGGGGAGAGAGACGGAGAAAGAGAGAGGGGGAGAGAGAGAGGGAGAGGGGGGGGAAGGGAGAGAGTGGGGGAGAGAGGAATAGAGAAAACAACCTCAGAACAAGAAGAAAGAAAGTGAGGAAGGGGAACGAGACTGAGAGAGAGGGAGAGAGAGAGAAAGCGGGGAGAGGGGGGGGGAGAGACATTAGAAACTAAGAGGAGGCATTGTTTAAATAAGAAGAGGAGTGCCAGAGGAAAGGGGAAGGATGGATTAAGATACAGAAGAGATGTGGATGAAAGAAAGCAGAGAGAGACAGAGAGACATAGAGGGCACACAAAGAGAGACAGATGCCGTGAGCAGTACACAGAGAAGATAAGGCAAAGTGAACTGCTATTTAACCCACACGCAGCACCAGAGACGTCCCCGCATCGCTCCTGAGACGGTATTTACTGGCAGGGCCTTGCATCACCTGCGTGTTTCACTTCATTCCGTCTGCTTTCAGTGACTGGGGGAGAGACTGGCTGACTCCGGGTTCTGGACCGCGTTTCAGGGGGGCCCAGATGGGCCAGCACCCTTTCCAGCACATCCCAGCAAACGCGAAACGTTCTCGTAACGTCGCTGCCATGTAGTGGCAAGGTAATAACATCGGCGAAACATCCCAGTAACATTGTGAGAACATTTCTGCGCAGTCAAAGTAGCTTCTCTTTCTCTCCGATGCAGCTGCTTCTAAGTGCGCCCGACTGGGCCATCGGGAAAGCGGCGCTGAAAATGTTTGCTTCCGTCCAAGCCGAAAAACTAATAATCCTTCCTCTTTAATCATCCTTTTTTTGTGCAGGAAGAGAGAAAGTTCAAGTGTGAGTTAATTCACAGTAATAAAGACATGTACTGTGTCCATTTAAGGCCCTGTTCAGTCTGTGGATGGGCCCCAAGCTCTAGGAGCAGGTTCAAACCATGACGGTGGTAACGGTGGCCAGAAGCATAATTGCCTAGCGTCGCCCAGGAATCAGAGGCTTTCAGCTGTCTGGGGTGACAGCATCTCGTCACACACCGGTGACCCCTGCTGGTTGGGAGGGTGTCTGCAGTCTGCCCGTCGAGCCGCATTGGAAGTGTCTTCCTCTGACTCGTGTCTGTGCGAGCTTGACCTGCCAACCGCAGCGGCTTAGCGCCGTGACCTGGAAGGTCGGCGGCTCAAGCCCCGGTGTAGCCACAGTAAGATCGGTGCAGCTGTTGGGCCCACGAGCAAGGCCCTGAACCCCCCACACCGCTTGAGGGCGGCTTGGCCCCTGCTTAGTCTAATCAACTGTAAGTCGCTTTGGATAAAGAGCGTTCACTGAATAAATGTCATGCGTCATACCGGTGCTTAAGCTTGTCTGTGCTTTCCCAGAACGATAGTGGAGGTTGCAGCAGCAATGTGCTGCTGATAAAATTGGGATTCGAAAAAATGGAGATGAAAAGGGGGTAAAATATTTTTTTAATGAAACCATTAAGCCAAAATTAAAGCGGAACCATTGTTTTAACTTAATTATAAAAAGTGATAAAAGCTGGCTTGCGTACACAACCAATGCACCTTGTTCTGCGGGAATGTCTGCGGCAGCCAGGTTATTACAATTCCCCTGGACTTTGATTAAGCATAATGAAGATGAAAAGGTCAGTCAGCAGGTCTGACAAAGATGTCACCCCAATGAAACTGCCGGGAAAAGGCACAGTGTGATGAGTTATATTAAAAAGCTTGAGTGCTGCGTGTGAGCGCTGTGTGTGTGTGTGTGTGTGTGTGTGTGTGTGTGTGCACTGTGCGTGTGTATGAGCAAGCGTCATTACTCCAAATCAGCGAGACAAGAAAAGCTAGAGAAAAAAGACTACTGTAACACCTCCTTTATTAGTGTCGCATGTAGATTGTAGGGTCTAAGGAACATGCCGGCACAGATAAAAACTATGGACAGACCTGTGCTGTCGAGGGTCAAAGATCAGTTGAGAAAAACTCCAATTAAAGCTGCTCACACAATGACTCTGACATCATCTCAGAGTTTATGCGTTCTCATGTCAGCAAGGAAAGCAGCACAGTCACAAACAACTCAAGCTAGGTAGACCAGCTCCTAGCTCTATATGGTTCAGCTGATTGACCAGTTCAGACCAGCTCCCAGCTCAACATGGTTTAGCTGATTGACCAGTTCAGACCAGCTCCCAGCTTGACATGGTTCAGCTGATTGACCAGTTCAGACCAGCTCCCAGCTCAACATGGTTTAGCTGATTGACCAGTTCAGACCAGCTCCCATCTCTACATGGTTTAGCTGATTGACCAGTCCAGACCAGCTCCCATTTCGACATGGTTTAGCTGATTGACCAGTTCAGACCAGCTCCCATCTCTACATGGTTCAGCTGATTGACCAGTGTGTGTGTGTGTGTGTGTTAACAGAAAGAGAGACAGAAGAGAGAGATATGGAGAGGGGGAGCACAGAAACACCAGCAGAATTTCATTACTGTCTCAGGCAGCTCTACTCTCTCTCTCGCCCTCTCTCTCTCTCTCTCTCTCTCTCTCTCTCTCTCTCTCTCGGCTGCCTCACAGCCACAGATAAATTATGAATGCTTATTAAAAAAGGCCAATATTCAGCATCCAAAATAACCTCAGAGGCAGGAGGAGAGAGAGACCGACAACCGCCGCGGGAGATGAAGAGCAACACCACCCACGGCCTGAAGGGGGAGACAGAGAGCCCAGCGCGACGCCACCTCGCCTGGTCCTCTTGCCCCCCGGCCCTCTTGCGTGCGATCTGCGTAGCGAGTGTGTGTGTGTGTGTGTGTGTGTGTGTGTTTGTGTATGAGTGTGTGTGTGTGTGTGTGTGTTTGTGTATGAGTGTGTGTGTGTGTGTGTGTTTGTGTATGAGTGTGTGTGTGTGTGTGTGTGTGTTTGTGTATGAGTGTATGTGTGAGTGTGTGTGTGTGTGTGTTTGTGTGTTTGTGTATGAGTGTGTGTGTGTGTGTGTGTGTGTGTGTTTGTGTATGAGTGTATGTGTGAGTGTGTGTGTGTGTGTGTGTGTGTGTTTGTGTATGAGTGTGTGTGTGTGTGTGTTTGTGTATGAGTGTATGTGTGAGTGTGTGTGTGTGTGTGTGTGTGTGTGTGTGTTTGTGTATGAGTGTGTGTGTGAGTGTGTGTGTGTGTGTTTGTGTATGAGTGTGTGTGTGTGTGTGTGTGAGTGTGTGTGTGTGTGTGTTTGTGTATGAGTGTATGTGTGAGTGTGTGTGTGTGTGTGTGTTTGTGTATGAGTGTGTGTGTGTGCGTGTGTGTTTGTGTATGAGTGTGTGTGTGTGTGTTTGTGTATGAGTGTATGTGTGCGTGTGTGTGTGTTTGTGTATGAGTGTGTGTGTGTGTGTGTGTGTGTGTGTGTTTGTGTGCGTGTGGGCATGTGTGTGTGTGTGTGTGTGTGTGTGTGTGGGCATGTGAGTGCGTGAGTGTGTATGTGTGTGTTTGTGTATGAGTGTATGTGTGAGTGTGTGTGTGTGTGCGTGCAATCCCACTGCCTGTGACAAACCTGCTCTCTGTGTAATGGTGTGTGTGTGTGTGTGCATATGTGTATGTGTATGTGGGGGGGGGGTATGTGGGGGCATGTGTGTGTCTGTGTATGTGTGTGTCTGTGTGTCTATATACTGTATATTACATATACAGACAGGTCTGTAAGTACAGACCTGGAAGTATTTGGACAGTGGTACAATTTCTGTTCTTTTGGCTCCAGCACATCACCTCTAATTTCACGGCATTTACATCCACACCAGCAAAAATCCACATTGGCAAAGCACTGTGTAAAGTCTTAGAAGTGGAGAGCTTATCACTGGACAGTGTTGACACTGCTGCCTAAGAAAAGGAACTTGTGTCTACTGAAGAACTGGTGACCCATCACTCTCTTGTGTACAGACTAGAAGATTCTGTCCAAGTGCTTGGCTGAAGAAGCACCTCGCTGGTCTTGTACCCCTGGGTGTTCAAGTAGATACAATCTGTCCTTAATTTGTGATGTACTAGATTCATCAAGAAAATGTGGTATGGAATTTCTATAGAAAAACAAAAGGCATTTGATTGGGTTGATCATGGCAATTTGTTTAAAGTTTTGAATGGTTTGGGGGTTGGGTATTGTTTTCTTTCATGGGTAAAACTGTTGCATTCCCAGGTGTTTGGAGAAGGCTTTTTTGAATTGTTTTTTTCTTTCTTGTTTTTATCTTGGGGGGGGGGCAGCATTTTTAGTTTTTTATGGGTCTAGGGGTATGTATGTCTTTCAGTTTTGTCTTTTAATATTTGTACGTTTGAATTGTTGGGGTGACAAGAATTGTGTGTCCTTTAGAGACAAATAATAAACGGGAATCAAAGGCATCTCTCTGTACGTGTACTGGACTGTCCTCTCTACATGGAGTGAAGTTCCTTCGTTTGTTGAAGCGTCATTGCGTTTGCCACCTGTGTTTTGCCCAGTGTGTTGCTTGAGTTTCATCATGTTCCGGTAAATGAAGGTATATTCTGACATTCCTACTCCCGCATCCGGCTCTTGTGTCTACCCTGCACACCCGTGACAAAGACCCTGTATTTTATCCAGGGGGTGGGTTTCGAGTCATTAACGCACTTAAGAGTCTTCATAAACATACCTGATATATGAACGCCTGGCAGTGACGCACTGGTCTGGCCACCGGTCGTAAAATAATCCGAACAATATAAGGGAGGGACCGGCACATCGCAGGCTACTGGTCACCGAGGAAACGAACGTCTCTCCGTAGACACAATGCAGAGATAAAACAACAGCGGACGGGCGTACGGACGAGCAGAGATCCAAGCGAGGCCCACGCGGAGCAGTGGCATTCCCAGAAATCCAAGCGAGGCCCACGCGTAGGAGCCGCGACGTTCCCACAGGAGCGCGCTCCAGGAAAGCCATCTGCACTCGGGCTGAGACCCTTTCCGCTGTCATGCAGCCATCATTCCGCGCTGGTTACGCTCCACCAATGAGGCGACGGGGGGGGGGAAGTATTATTTGTATTATTCGAAGGACGCCAGACACGAATGGGGAAAGTCGCCCTATTACTAGCGTGTCCTGTGTTTTCAGGCATAACCTCATAATTACTGTATGAATATTACATAGCTATTGTCTGGGAAACAGCACATGAGCTTATGTGACTAACATGTTAAAGCAAGTCTGTGTATGTAGGTTACCAAGTTGTGATGTAGGGAGCCAAGCTTGGAGATGGTTGCTAGTATATTATATTGGAATTGCATATGAAATATGCAATTATTGGAATAAAACCATGTTTCTGCTTGCTATTTGTAACCCACATGATACGCATTGCATGCCACTGTAAGGCATTTTATAACAAACATGTTAGCCAGTGGTCTCTATCTCGTTGTCATGTGTATGCAGATTTTCATTCCAACCTATTAATTAATGGTTTTCTTTAGACAAGAAAAGTTGTTCTTTATTCAACACTTTTCACTTTATGTACATCATGTGCAAACCTGCAGCCTTAATTCTGCAAATAAATGAACTAATTATACAACGAAGAGGCTGGAATAAAATAAAAACCAGCATACAAACAGCCCTCCACGGCACCGCGTTTCAGACCACTGATATAAGCACAGACATATTGATTCCCAACATCCAAACTAGCAAAACAGATTCTGGTACATTTACACCCAAGATAAATAACTGCTGGTTGAAAGAAAAGGCAATGTATTTACAGTATATCACAGTTCATTCCATTTGCGCAATACAATCCACAGATTCTCATTCTAGCACTTGCAGTACCTCATCATCTACAATATATATAGGCTCCTTAAAGGTACAATAGGTAATTTTGGACTTCCAACGGTCAAGAGAAGAACTGCAGCAACAAACACGCTCAAACCACAACACTGTTTATCCCACCCCTTCTCTGTGAACGCGCTGACGCTGAAACGCCATTGACTGTGGCAATTAGAACCAATTTTCAACCAATGAGCTTGAATTATTGTACAGCTATATAATGTTTTGGTACAGAGTGCCGGCCCGTCAACTGCATATTTTGAATTTAAGGACTATGAACACAGGCAGAGGGTGAGTCAACATGTCAGTGAGCCTTTTTCAATAGGAAAGGATTTACAATGGTATTGTAACAATGTTTTAACACAAAAATCTTACCTATTACACCTTTAAGTCTGGGTTGAAACTAATAATTATAACAGAATGAGAATAATTATTGCCTATGGGTGGGGTGTCAAATCTAATCTTGTTCAATCATATCTAAACCGAGCTGGTGCGGGTGCAGGTTACTAGCCCATCTTTTGATAGAAACTTTGGGAGCCTCCTAAATTTGGCTTCTGGCCCTTAGAAGGAACATTTAACGGGTTGGAATTTCCTTAAAGACCTCGATAGATTTCTGGGTCAAGCATAGAAAAGGAGGGGGGAAAATAAGGCCCTTGTCTATCCTGTTCTGTGGGACAGAGGGATGGATAGAGATGCAGAGCAAAGGGTGCAAAAAGTCAGCCATAGAAAACCTTCACAACAATGCTGTCCCTAGAGCCAATCAGGAGAGAGGGAGAGAAATAGCACTCCCTTTAACTGATCATGGACAGCCTTCTAGAAAAATCCAGAAGGGCACAGAGCTATTCTGGAGAAATGGCTGCTTGTGGACTGTTAACATGCGGTACATAGTCAATTATCTTCTGGCCAGATTGCCCAAATATATACTTTTGTTTCGAAAATTGTGAAATGGCCATTCCCTCGATGCAAAGACTAAGACTAGTTTCTCCCACAATTGTCATTGTTTAAAATGTCTCCATCTAATTGGATGGGTGGTTTGGGATGCTATGTGGTATTTCAGTAAAACTGAGGGTGTCCACCCCGGGATACGACAGCGAGAGAAGCCAGTAGGTGGTCTTTCTGGCATCAACCGTGAGTAATTCCAGAAATAAACGACAGCACGAAGAACCAGCTTGGTGCATGCGTTTCATCAGACCAGCCAGATGGAAAAAAACACAAATTCATTAGCACTTCAATTAACCTAAAGGCAGTCATTTATATAAAAACAGATCTTCAACCATCTTGTTTTTACCGTCAAGATGTTCCGTGCCTTTGATAAAGAAAGGTGATACTTCTCACTCTCACTCAACGGGCTGTGTCAAGCCACCACTTTGCAAGTTAAAATATTTATACTAAACATTCCTGCCCAGCTCTGCATAGATTAAACACCCTGCTCTGTGGGATTATGACATAAATTCATTTTAGTCACCCTGCTTTCAACGGCTCAAATTCAAAATTAATTTCGGTCTCTACGTTGAAATTGCGTAGCCTCTTTTGGGAAGTTTATAACGGAGGATGTTATGGATTTACAGAAATGTAGGATGAAAAATGTTGCTTGTTTAGTTTAACTTGTAAGATCATATCAGCATAGCTAGTAAACTAATAGCTAATGTGCAGGTGTAGGCCTACATTGGACAACAGAACACCAGAACACATTGTCTCCAGCTAGCAATTTGTCCCAGTTAGTGCACACGGTAGTTAATAAATAGCTAGAAATGGCAATATCATGTGATGGCACGTTCAACACCTGCAAATATGGAGTTATTCAAGATTACATTGATGAAGTTAATGAAGTCGCGCACAGGTGCAGCGTCTCCATATGTCCTGCTTCCCACCCGAGGATACAACCAGGACACGCCCACCTTTCGAAAATCCTCGTGCTCCGGCTATGTTCTGCTTAATCGCCGGCAAACTACGGGGGGCGCTAGACATTTACTAAAAGTGAAATACCGCTTGTGCTGTACATTGCCTGTGGACTGGACAGTAAATTAATCCGACTTCGCCGTGTCTGCTTCTCCAGACGGCGCTAACTGGCATTCATCCCTGTTGTGAGGCTAACTAGCCGACACAAACCTCAGGGCTGTCACTAGCGGGGTGAAAGGTGGTGCCGATCTTAAGAGCCCGCGGCTTTTGAGACACAGCTGGAGAGGTCCCACAAACATTCCTGTAGGACGGCGAGCGCACAGCTATATTCTTACGAATGAACCAAAATAGTTACAAAACATCGAAAGCAGTCCTCACGCAATGGTAATACAGATTTGTGGCCAATCCATGCAGTGATGTGTCTTAATTTCGCTTGTTTGTTTGCCGTGGTCCCTGCAGGTTGCTGCAGGTTGTATAGGCCTAGGCTACCAATTGCCAAGATTTATTAAAGCTTTAAAACAACAGAAAACATCATAGACTATTTTTCATAACAAAAATAAATATATATATTTTTACTGTCCGTCGTATAAAAGGTTCTGAAATCAGCGGATATCCTATTTTAAGCAATTTTGCTGTTCGTAGACTACAGTTGTAAAATAAAATAAAAACAAATTTCAGCAGAATTATTTTCACAAGGGTTGGTAGAAGGCAGACAAATGATCGACAGTGTTTGTGTTATATTAAAAGAGGGACACAGTTGTACGCTACTTGGCGACTTGACTTTTTGTCAAGATCCCTACTGTCGTAAATTCGTTTAAACGTCCAAAACAAGTCGGACTAGGTGCTGCAAGTCGTAACAACGGTCCTATTGCGGTCGATGCTTGTGAACAGTAGAAACATCAACGCCTGTCGCCACACCCAATTGTATTTCTTTATTTTTTAGAAATAGAATTAATCAACACAAAATATGCAAAACGCGCATTAGACTATTAGAACTATTAGAGGCCAGAAAGATATTTTCTGCTCTGCCAAAAATTGACATAACAGACTCGGGTTTCATCAACAAAATTAAAGCAATCCTCTTTGTGCTAATTCGAGGATATGGTCAATATAAGCAATTTTTCATGATAATTAGCAAGAAGTTAACCTCTGTGTAGTAGGCTAGTGGAAGAGGATTGGCCTCATCGCCAACACTCTTGCTTAAGACAGCTATTCGTATCTCTCTTCGTGCGCTGTAGGCAATTGCGTGATTTGACAGGTAAGTAAAACCACGGAGATGCAAGTTGCAAGGGTTTACTATCACATCTGGAAATAGCATCTGGCGATCGTGTGGCTTGCTTAATTGTCGTTTCGAACAGCGACTGATGTCAAATGGACTTGTATTTGAAAGCGATGTATGTGCTCGTTGAAATTAAGTCGTTGAGTCCCTTTTACCACACTCTGCCTCGTGTCGGTTCAGTTACCTGGCTGTGGGCATAGCGCACCACGCGCATCCCTCAGAAGTCGGGAAGGGGAGCACGTGCAGTCAATTCCACGACTAAGGCTTATTATTATGATAATTATTATCCTATTATTGCGCTATTATTTTTATTATTATTATTATTATTATTATTATTATTATTATTATTATATGCTGCTGCTTCTGAGAACTTGGCATTTCATAGGTCATCAATTTTTTCACAGAAAATGTGCAAATACGGGCAACATATAGTCCCTGTTCCATATTTCAGGTATAGGCTATTGCCATTGCGACCAATAAGCTATCTCAAAATGTGTACACTAAATTTGAACACTAATAACTAATAAAACATAGACAACTAAAGATATTTCAACTCGCATATAGCCTACTATCGCGCTCATGTCAACCGACAATAGCCACTTCTCAAACAAACATATAATACAGGGAGAAAGCTGACATTTCTGATTTCCAGGATCCCTTACCGTAAACTCCTTGCCCCTGTGCGTATGGATGGACGACATAAAATAATAAGATCCAGAAAAGCTCCATCTTCAGCTCAGATCCGTCATAACCTGCAAACAGACCCAAGAAGAAAGGGGTTCTCGGTCATTTTCCTGCAGCCGGCGAAAGGAAACACCGAGGTCGCAACTATGAACTGGACCCGTACTTGTTTAGCCGCGAAGCTATTGCTTTGTTCTTCCACAGATTAAACCGATAGTTACAATTTTTCAGTCTAAATTGCTTAATCGTGTTCTAGTCAGCGCAGCATATTAATCGGCGAGTGTATGTATGGGCAATAGCCTTAAATACCTACATTTGATGTGGGTACCTTGGATTATCAAAAGATTACAGGACGACACGTTCGTGCTACATGGACTGCGGGATTGACAGGATCTGAGTCACGGTTGGTTCGCAAAGTCGGTGACGGACAGGTAAGAGTATATTCCGATTAGAACACCTCAAAAAGAGATACCCGGGGGACAAATGGTCATATCCAGGGAATTACAGTACAATATCAGGAATATTTATGCAAACCTGCCACAGCACAAATAGTTTTATAGCTGCAAAGCAATCGCGTGAAAAATAACTAACACCCAGAACATTCCTCAATTTAAGTTATTTGCGACGAACACATCATGCTGTGTCATCTAATCAGTTTTAATGTAAAACTTTTTCACATAAATGTGCTTGTTACTATCTTGCAATACACACATAATAAAGCCTGATTTAAATTATGTCTAACCTATTAGTAAAAGTGCATGCTACGTTATAAATAGCTCACATTTAATCAGTGGATTGACAAGCTATTACAATCGCATGAATACATCTGTTTTTATTTTGTAAACGCACACTTGTGGTGTACTGGCCGAGCGTCAAATAGTGATGTATTCCTCTGAATGCCACATAAAACTGGCATACCTTATTACAATTTCCCGTGGTATGACTATACGCGCAACTCTATGAATACACGGCGCCGGAACCGTTGCGCAAAGAGAAAACAAGTGCATGGCGCTTGTTTTAGGTCCGATAAACTTTACATTTTCCCAGACGTATTCGACGACACTCCAAATAATTAAGGAGGTAAATGTAGTAAATCAAAAGTTAACATGTGAATTGTACAGTCAGGACCGGTCGTATCTCCGGTGAAACAATTATTCGGTGAAACCTGATCAAATAGCAGATAGTAGAAGTAGGCTACTTCTTCTAAGGTATGTTAAAACATAGATCGACTGTTCTGGGACACCGAATCGACATAACTTGGAGGAAGTCGTGGGAAGTCGTTTTATACACCCATTTATATTCAATAAATAGCCCTGGCTTTAAAATGTCAATTCCAGTTTACCTTTCTCTGAGGTGTATTGAGGTGTATTTCACCTCCACTGAAGTCGGTTGAGATGCCGTTAGTTCGTGCACCTTCGCCGTTCAGTGTTTCGGAGGAGCTGGATAATCCCGTTAGATCCCCTCGGAGACAGCGCCGTAGCTACGTGAGCATCGAACTTGGGTAGGCTATCCTTATTTATCCAGCCCTCGGTTGTGGTTATCGTTTGCTCCCGAATGAAGATTATATTGAAACTAGTTTCCACAGAGAGATTTTCTGTTTTTAATAATCCACGGCGCCCTTACTTCATTCAAACGTTCACAACGGGGCTAAATAACTTTTGAAGCTTTAGCCGTTAGAACGGATTCTTTGCAGCAGCTCCTTAATTCCACAAAAGCGACGTCCCCATAGCAAACAGCCTCGTCCTCGTCAAAAGCCTATAAGTATTTTGATGTTTTATTCTTTCGATAAATTATCTTAATCGCATTTTCCCCGGCGTGCATCTGCGAAAATCAGAGCAAGGCATAAAACTAGACCATTTATGGTAAAAACATTTCAAGCTATGCCTTCTCAAATGCCGTTCTTTTGGTGTCTAGTCCGACGCCTCCCAGTTCGGTTATCCAGTAGTAGTGTGAGCGCAGACCGAGAAAGATATCGTCTGTTATAGTCCGAGGCAGGACGAAGACGCGGATGATGCGCTTCGAACAGGTTGTCAAAGCTAGAGCCTGTTTTTTTTTCTCCTCCTCTCTCTCTCTCTCCGCTGTTTTACACAAGTGCTCAGTTGGACTCGCGATCGCGCTCTCAAGTTAGTGCGTCCTGCAATTGTGACAAGAGAGATGTGCTTGAGAACGACTTGAGAAGAGAGGAAGAGAGAGAGAGAGAGAGAGAGAGAGAGAGAGAGAGAGAGAGAGAGAGGCACTCTGGGTTTTAATTGTTTTTTTCTTCTTTGTTTTTTTTTCTGGTCGAGTACTGCTGGTGAGATTCCGCCGGTGGAGACAGCCAATTAAAACCAAGCAGCTGCAAACAGGTCCCGTCTGCAGAGGACTCGCCCCAATTCCCCGAGGACCAATTAAATTAGAAAGAGTCCGGGAAACGAAAGAAAAATAGCAATATTTCTGCCACCCCTCCTTCTCTCCTCTCCTTCCTCTCTATTCCCATCTCCCTCTCCATCAGCCTTTCGGCGTCGCTCAGAATGCCTTCAAGAGAAACTAAAACTACCAAAACCCGCCACTAGGCGGCGTATTTCAGCTGTGTATAATCTACTGGCCCCATGCATTACCAATAACTACAAATGATGATAACAAATTGCAATAAACAGACAGACTCTAAATACTGTAATTCTCAGTTTGTCCAATAATTTAGTGAACACCTGGAATTCCCTGAAGAAATATGTACAGTGCACTTTTTCAACCACTTTGGGCACTGAAAGCATGGGAGGAAAAGTGCCAAGTACTTCATGAAGATTATGATGATGATGATGATGATGATGATGATGATGATGATTATTATTATTATTATTATTATTATTATTATTATTAATTCCAGAAATATATTTTTTTAAATCAATATCAATATCTGGAAGTATCACATGATATTGCTATTTCTAGCTATTTATTAACTACCGTGTGCACTAACTGGGACAAATTGCTAGCTGGAGACAATGTGTTCTGGTGTTCTGTTGTCCAATATAGGCCTACACCTGCACATTAGCTATTAGTTTACTAGCTATGCTGATATGATCTCACATTTTTATTGTGTGTGTGTGTGTGTGTGTGTGTGTGTGTGTGTGTGTGTGTGGCAGGAGGGGCATTCCCCAGTTGTATTCCCGGGTTTGGAACACTGATCCCAATATGCCCAATGTGTCCCACCAATTTGGGAAGGTACCTATATATACAGAATTTTTTCTGCCTGATGAAAGATAATTATATAATTCACCTGTGTTCCATGTCAAACCATCAGTCAGAAAAGGCAGTCATCTTCCCCAGAGTGAGGTCGTCCTGGGACTGGTGTCTGTGCGTGGTATGTGTGGTGTGTGTGTGTGTGTGTGTGTGTGTGTGTGTGTGTGTGTGTGCGTGGTGTGTTTTTGTCTAAGCAGAAGGAGGGATCTTCCGTACATGATGTTGGGGAATATCTGGCCCTCAGTACACAAAATAACGTTGATTATACACTATAAGGGATTACACTCAAAAGACAAAAAAAAAAAGTGCATGTAACCTAATATATTTTCATCTTCCTTGCAATGAGTGTATTATTATTATTAGTATTATTATTATTATTATTATTATTATTATTATCTTTTGCTGCTCTGACCCGTGTGACCTGTGATTGAATTAAGCTGTGTGAGGCGTGAGTACCTGTTGTCTAATTTTATCTCCAGAAATTCAGACATGATGACATGTACTGACATAATGAAGCTCAATCAAAATACTAATTTAACTTGTTTGGAGGTAATTAGCAGCAGCTCTACTGAGAAAATGTATTAACTAATTGTGCTTTAATTAACTTTTAACTTTGCAACAATAATACAATTGTGTGTGTTTTTATTGCCTACCTGCTATCGCAGGAATAAGAACATTTGCACAACACTACGATCACTCCACAGATGCTCTTATCCAGAGTTTATTAGAGAACCTGAGGCCTTTCCGCCACACACACAGTGTGTGATCTCTGAATCACGTCAGCACAAGCCTGGCTCGAGAACCGGCAACTGTGAACCGCAGTGTGCCGAGGGCCACGTCCCAAATGTTCGAGAAAATTTATCCTCCTTCCCTCCGCTCGTGTCCTCCCCCCCGTACTTCCAGATAGGAGATGAGGCGGTAGCGGAGGAGGGTGCATTTTTTTCGGGTATTGGGAGGCGCCCCAGATTCAGGGGCTGACGGAGGACAGGACAGGCATTCGTTCTCTCCCCCATGGACAACAGAGGTTGGGAGGAATGCCTAAAATGGCAGAAATACAGTGCACTCTTACATGAGGCAACTGTGTATAAAAATGGCTGTCGTTCCTACACGGTTCCCCCAGCATGGATTTAAATGGCCTCACATAAAATCTGACAGCTGGTAATTTCACGTCATATTCCTTGTTTCATATCAAATCAAATGTGCTGGAGTACGGAACCAAAACAAAATAAATCGTGTCCAGGTACTTACAGACTGCACTGTAGTTTAAGGTTATCTTGGAAGTTTTAGTAAAAAAATTTATTAGACTAAGCAGATAATCCCCCCTGGAGCAATGCAGAGTTAAGGTTCTTGCTCACCGGCCCAAAAGCTGTGCGGATTTTATCACACCAGGGACCAAACCGCGATCTTGCGGGTCCCAATCATGCGCCACCACATTGAAAGTGTGCTAGTATTATTTCCTAACTTTGCACTCTTCTTTTTTACCTAGCTTGCCTCTATTATACTCACAAATGCCTAGTCTTACCCATTCTGTGCTACAGAATAACGTGACATCACACTTATAGCCCGGGTTGTGCTTCCGGCCTGGCTTGCACGTGCCCTTTTTCTCCACCGGCTTTCATGGTTTTTTCAACCGTCTACAACATATCAAACTGTTTACAGCCCGATAGCCATCAAACTACCTTTGCAGAAGACGGGGTAATACACATTTTTATAATTTCATATATTTCACTATAAATATGAACACTATATGTAAACCTCTCACACAGCTGCTGTAAATGTGTTTTGACGTGACAATAAATAAAATGGGTTTAAAACCCAGTGTGAGAAAACTATAAAGTACTTCTATTTTGATGGAAATTGTTTGGACGAGACTGTTTCCAAGATGGAAATGTTGGTTTACAGCATCCCTTCCCAACTGTAATATTCAGTTTTTGAGTGGAGGCACAAAAACACGAAGCTAAACACAAGGGTAATCGTACGCGCAGAGATCACAGTACACCCACGTCGCCGCCGTTCGGAAAATCTCAAGCTCACGTAATTTTCCTGAGACGCGAGGGTGACTGTCAAGGTTAGCCCACAAATGCAGGCTACAGTGTCCTTTGACCGTGATAGCAGCAGCAGTACGCCATAGCAAGACACCGGCATGATGAACAGTGTGGCCAGCCCCCAATGTGGCTCAGATTGTATTAGTGATAGAGGGTAATCATAGGTAACCATGACATTCATTGGGGTCGGGGGTCAGGCGCCCAGAGGTGACCCCTGACTCTGGCGTACGGTTGGTGTCGATGACTCAGCGCTGCAGACAGCTTAACCAGCCATCGTAAACTGCGGCGTAGGGGGCCGTCGCGAGGGGGCGAGGCCGGCAAGCCCATTAACCTGCCCGTACGCGGTTCAGCCGAACGACCTGAACGTAACCTGCCAAGACACCGGCGGCGTTCGTGAACGGGTATATAACGCGGAGCGTTAAAGCTATTTAGGGCACTGCAAAATGTTTTTTTAGCCCGCATGAAATACAGACACACGGCTTTGTCGACTATCTTCCCAAGCACTCTTAACATCCTTCGCAGAAATGTAATACACTGGAAATGTATTTAAAGAAAGTGTGGAAGATGCATGCATTGGCGAGAGGCCGCGGTGTGGAGAGCAGGGTGTTGTTAGAGAGGGAGGTAATGGACTGTATTGATTGTCCCTGTAGGGGGGATCGCCATTTCATGTTTAAAACAACACTGATACTCATCAGAGCACTCAGTAATGGGGAGGGTGGAGTCCACTGGGGCTAACACGCGCACACACACGCACACACACACACAGAAAAACACACCACGCACACACACACACACACCACACACACACACACACACACACACACACCACGCACACACACCCACCACATACACCACACACACACACACACACACCCACCACATACACCACGCACACACACAAAAAGACACACACACACCACACACACCATGCACATACACACCACACACACACACACACTGCACACCCACCACACACACCACGCACACACACACATACACACACACACAAAAACACACCACGCACACACACCCACCACACACACACACACACACACCCACCACATACAACACGCACACACACACACACACACAGACACACACATACACACCACACACACACCACACACACACACTGCACACCCACCACACACACCACGCACACACACACACAAAAACACACCACGCACACACACCCACCACACACACACACAAACACACCACACACACCACGCACACACACACACACCACACATACCATGCACATACACACCACACACACACACACACACACACACAAAAACACACCACGCACACACCCACCACACACACACACACACCACACACACCACACACAAACACATACCGTATATACGCGCTGCACACATGCTCACACACATACATACATATACGCACCACACACATACGCATACATGCACAAACATACGCACAAATATACATGCCACACACACAAACACAAATAGAGTATACCAGCCACACACACACACACACACACTCTCTCCCTCTCTCCCACACACATTCTCTCACTATCATCCCGAACAGATCTTTATCTTCATCTTCCTAAAATGGTGGTGAAAATATAGTGTACCCTGCTGAAAAAAACAACTCAAGCTGGGTTTTGAAACAGCGGATAGCTGGTTGACCAGTTAGGCCAGCTCAAGCTATGTTTTGAAACAGCTGGTAGCTGGTATTTCAAGCTGGCCATAGCTGGATTTTACACCAGGATATGTATGGAGTGGGACATTTCTTTTTACAGTAAACACTGTAGAGTGACGTATAGTATACAGGCACATATAGGCATATGTACTGCATATAAGCAGAACTGTCTTGGGAAATAGCCAACGGTCTCACTGTGTAGATAGTAATAAGGATTTGACAGCTAAATAGGCTTCCTTCCAAGCCTGGATGGTTCTCCCTTTAGATTTGCGTCTCAACAGGGAATTGCGGGAGTTTTTACAGCATCCCTGTTGGGTCAGTTTCGGTGTGCTCAGCTGGAGTTTAGACCAGCAGTTTAAAACCACGGAAGTGCATTAAAACCGGAACGGCTAAGCCGTATTTCACAGATTAGGATAGCTGTTCCAGTTGTAATGCAGTAACTGTGGCGTAGGGGTTTAAACTCCAGCTAAGCGCACTGCAACTGACCCATTATATCTTGAACAGAAACATGAAATGTTTAAAGCATATTAAATTCATAAGACTACAAATTGTACCAAGTGCTCATCGTTAATACAAATGCATGATCATCACAGTAGGAATGTGTGTTGGTGTGTGTCTGTGTTCATGTGGGTCTGTCTGTCTGTCTGTGTGTCTGTTTGCGTGTGTGTGCACAAGTGTATGTATGTGAATGTCTGGGTGTGTGTGTGTGCAAGTGTATGTATGTATGTGTATGTATGTGTGTGTGTGTGTGTGTGTGTGTGTGTGCGAGTTTATGTATGTATGTGTATGTATGTGTATGTATGTGTGTGTGTGTGTGTGTGTGTGTGTGCGTGTGTGTGCGGGTGTGTGCTAGTGCACATATGTGTATGTATGTGAATTGTAAGTATGTATATGTCTGTGTGTGTGTGAATTGTATGTATGTGTATGTATGTGTGTGTGTGTGTGTGTGCGTGCTTGTGTGTGTGTGCGCGTGTGTGGTTGTCACATATTAAAAACTAGTCATCTGGCCCGGCAGCACAGTTGTGCACTGATCCACGCGTCTCATCAGAGTAGTCTCTCTGAGTGTGGAGCAGCTGTTTTAACAGCATAGCGTGGTCTCATAGCGTCACGCAGTTTGTGTGTAAAATGGCTGACACTCCTGGCGCATGATTTCCATCGCTGGTCCCAGGAGGCGGTGTGGAGGCCCGGTCTGAAGCAGGGCCTCGTGCTCCCACTCCGATAAGCCAAGCCACAACCAGTCATGAGTCACCTTGGACGAAAGGCACTTGCCGACCAATCACACTGTCAGGAGAAATCTGACACAGACTTGTCTAAGCGATCGAGACCGAATCACAAATATATATTTTTTCTTATCTCATATTACACACCTCCCGTCTTCACAGGGCATCTGTCTCTGTCTCTCCCTTTCTCTTTTCTGCCTAGTGGTGGGCGGCAGGAAACACGAGGAGGCCCCTAGTGATTACGCCACACACAAACACACACCCACACACACCCCATCCCATCCCGCTACCCTCTGTCTTTCAGAAAGCGGTGCTTGCTTGATTGGTCAAGTCAAGTGAGGCGTTGTGGGCTACGGACCCCACACCTCCGTAGGCCCACAACCCCGCCACATTCCACACCCATAACCCCCTGCTTTCAATTATTATTATTTTCTTTTCAGCAGCTTCCTGGGCCAGTCCAGGGCTATCAGAGGGAGCAGAGAGAGAGCAGAGGGAGTAGAGAGAGGAGAGAGGGAGCAGAGAGTGAGCAGAGAGCAAGCAGAGAGGGAGAGCAGAGAGGAGCAGAGAGAGGAGAGGGAGCAGAGAGGGAGAGCAGAGAGGAGAGAGGGAGCAGAGAAGGAGAGCAGAGAGGGAGCAGATAGAGGAGAGAGGAAGCAGAGAGGGGGCGCAGAGCAGAGAGAGGGAGCAGAGAGGGAGATCAGATAGAGGAGAGCAGAGAGGGAGAGCAGAGAGGGAGAGCAGATAGAGGAGAGCAGAGAGGGAGAGCAGAGAGAGGAGAGAGGGAGAGCAGAGAGGAGCAGAGAGAGCAGAGAGGGGGAGCAGAGAGTAAGCAGAGAGGGAGAGCAGAGAGGGGGAGCAGAGAGGAGCAGAGAGGGAGCAGAGAGTGAGCAGAGAGGGAGCAGAGGGAGAGCAGAGAGAGGAGAGAGGGAGAGCAGAGAGGAGAGAGGAGAGCAGAGAGGGAGCAGAGAGAGGAGAGAGGGAGCAGAGAGAGGAGAGAGGGAGCAGAGAGGGAGAGCAGAGAGAGCAGAGGCGGGTCAGAGGCAGCAGAGAGGGAGACAGAGGGAGCATGTTTGTGAGCATAGCGCTGGGGGATTAATGCTGTGTGTAGGCTGGTGAAGGGTCAGCTCTTTGTGTTGTGATGTGAATACAGATGTCAGCGCACGCTGGGATTATTCTCTGGAGCCCGGGAGGTCTGTTCTTTCAGTGCGTTAAGCAGCTCCCCGGGTCGGCCTCTGGAGATAAGGGACCTCATTTTCAGAAGGCGAGTTTCGTCACAGCGGAGGATGAATATTTATAATTGAGTTTGTGGACACAAATACCAAATGACAAATTAGTTATAATGTATATACCACTGCTTTTAGCCTACTCTCAGGCGGAAGAAAGGCTGATTGGCTTATGCTAATGTAATGAGCAGGGCTTTAAGGTCTGCACACCATAAACCAGGCTGTGGTTATGTGGATTCCACAATTAATGCAGTAATACAGGTTATTAGCTACCCTTTTCAGTCTTGAAATCAACACTGATCTGGAGATTTCACATATAGTAACAATGTTAGATAATTGTTAACTATGCTAATTATTTGTACAAGAAAATTATCCATAAACAGGTCTAGGGTACTTGCAGTTACCAGTTGCAATAAAATCCTCATAAATCTAAAACATCGAGCTGATGCTTTCATCCAAAGAGACTTACTGTTGATTAGACTAAGCAGGGGCCAATCCCCCTGGAGCACCTTAGTGGCTAGGTAACTTCATTACTAAGGTTTTGATTCCTAGCCACTGCAAGAACCACCATTATAAATGTGTCGCTTTAACAAAGCAAATGAGATAGCACTTGTTTATATGGTTTACAGCTTGAAGTTTTATTCCAAGTTACCAGCCCCGCACATAAAAACATCTATGTAAAGCGGCAGTGTAATTCTGACAGTACTGCTCGCAGTGCCTTTGAAAAGCATTGCATGTTCCTGTTCAGTCATCACAATGACAGTGAGACACACAGTGCCTAGCAGCGTACAGTACATTAAATGACTTATTGTAAAGTCGGCCAGCCTGTGTTTTCAACAAAACATCTCTGCGAGAAAATACATCTTTGTTCTTTGGACCTCGTCAGACAGTGAATGTTGTTGTTGCTGCTGCTGTTGCCGCAGTGGTCTACTTGGTGATTGAATACGATTGACCACAAAACAGGAGTATTTACAACAAAAACAGTGTATTCACAGTACCCAGTGGTAGCGAGGAAAGAACCATTCAAAGTCAAGGTCAAATGTGACCATCGCAGATAATGTATTTATGCAGCGTGGTTGTTACGATTAGATATTCGGCTTCTGATTTCAGTTAAAGATTACCAAAAAATAATGTTTTTGGAAAGACTTTAAGCAGGGTTTGATGCCCTTTGTGTAATTGGGTTTTACAATTTAGAGCTACAAGTGATTAATTGTGTCCCACTCCTTTGGCACTGAATAACAATCTGTCCCTGTGCATATCTAGCCAATTCCTGCTGAGAAAAACAATTGATTAATTGGCCAAACATTGAAAACACGGAGGCCCTTTCTCATTCCTGCGGCTGAATTAAAGAGTAGACACATGAGAAATTAGCCCTGCACGACGCTCACGGTGGTACTAAATAGTTTGTGTTCCCACAGCCTGTCCTGTGTCTGTTTAATACTTCAGTTCGGAGCATAAAGTTGTTGTTTCTGAAATAAAAGGCATATCTAAGATCAGCACAGAGGCATATCTAAGAGAAAACCAGTTAACCAATATGCAGAAAGGATGAATATGATTTCACTGCTTTTATATTTTTGTAGATACTCTGTATGGGCGTCTCTGGGGCATTAATGCCTCTGAGTCGATTAGAAATCGCTCCAAAACCTCGCCAGTACTGCAGGGGATGCATTTCATGCCACGAACACATATTTCTCGCATACTTTGAGTGTCACAGTCCAAAGGGTGGATCAGAAGGGTTGTATCTGTTTTATGAATTCCCTGCCAACTTCGGCACTTAAATGTTGAATTAGCCCAATCATTTAGTAATATTTTAGCTGTTCACAAGTCAGTCACTACATTTTGGAGAAACATTTTGCCCACTTCACAACTACGACTACATTTTGCCTACTCAACAACTACATTTTGCTAACTTAATAACTTCCTCAGCCAGTGTACTCAACAACTATACTCAATAGTAGGCAGGTGTGCTGATCCAGATGGTGGAAACAGCAGTGTAGGTGCAGAGAGGTTATGGAAACCACTACAGGACCACCTGCTGTCTCTAATAACCTAACGTTACATTATTTATTTGACCGATGTCCATTATCCAGAGGAACGAATCTGGTTCAAATGTTTTACATATTATGCATTTATGCAGCGGGGTAGCTTTGCAGAAGCAGTTCAGGTCAGGTACCTTGCAGAAGAGTACAATAGTGCTGTTGCACCTGCTGTTTCCACTTACCCAGAGTGCTATCTATGCTTCCAGATTGTTTGGCTGAGATTTCATGAGTTTTCCAGAGCTGGGTGAGCTGCAGCAGACAGCGGACTTCAAAGGGATCAAGTTTTTACATTCAAAAAAACTGAACAACAATGGCTCTCCGAATACAATGACATGGTTACTCACAAACAGCTACGGACCTTGTTGACTACTTTCTACTGAAGTATGCCAACTGTGCTTATCTATGCAGTCTTAACAAGGCATGCCAGAATTCTGAACCAACATTACTTTAAAACAATGTTAAAACAAAACATCTGTGGATGTTGTCCTTATATTTGGAAAGATGCACTGTTCTTCAGTTTTTCTAATGTACATTTCTGATTCTTTGAGTGCCAGAAAAAAACTTGGTTTCGTTGCAGTCCGTTTTATCAGTGTGAGCTACAGCAGACATCCAGTAAACAGAATTAAATCTCAGCCAAACAATCTGGATGGACAGATAGCACACCAGGTGAGTGGAAAAACACGGTAGCTTCATTAAAAATTTTTTGTGAACTGCCCCTTTAATGCCCTTGGCGATGCCCTCATCCAGACTGTGTTGCACCTACATTCTTTAATAAACAATCTGTTTACAGAGCAGTTCAGTTTACGTTGCTCAAGGGTACAACAGCTTTGCCCCACCTGAGGTTTGAACCTGCAACCTCTCAGTCTCGGCCTGAGTGCCCCGAGCATTAAAGCACCGCTAATTTCAAAGCCGGGCCGGCTGCTGCTTTTGCTGGGCTGTTTGTTTTTGATGTTTTGGGAATATCGTTTTTTGTCGAAG
Organism: Conger conger; assembly: GCF_963514075.1. Classification (NCBI taxonomy): domain Eukaryota; kingdom Metazoa; phylum Chordata; class Actinopteri; order Anguilliformes; family Congridae; genus Conger; species Conger conger. The sequence continues at coordinate 8,323,989 of NC_083760.1, read as the reverse complement.
TTGAACATATTTGTTTTGACCGGTTTTTTATTACATTTGTTTTCCAGTTTGTTTGCTTACACAGCCTAAAAGCTCGTGCGACAATAACAGGAGCGGCAAACGTGGTTGCGCTGCGAATGCGAACCTTGCCCCCGCCGTGTCTTTTCCTCTCCCGAGGGCGTGCGTGGCACACGTGGCAGCGACGCCCCCCCGTTCGTCTGTTTTCGGCGCTCCGCATTAAGATGTATGGCCTGAAACGTGTACACAGCCCTGTCCATTAGAAACTCCATTAAACACCTCACACTACTGCCCTGTTCAGGAACACAGCTCTCACTGTGCGACACTGCATTCATCTTCATGATCTTCAAGATCACGGTTCTGGTGGTTTTCAGGAGGCAGTATTAGCGGTTGATCCGTGACACCCCTTGTGTAAAATCCAGCTATGACCAGCTTCAAATACCAGCTACCAGCTGTTTCAAAGCATAGCTTGTGCTGGTCAAACCATATTGAGGATGGAGCCAGCTTAACTGGTCTAACTGCTCAACCAGTTACCAGCGGCTCAGAACTTGAGCGGTTATGTTCGGCAGGGTCCACAGCCGCGGTCTCGAGCCTCCTGCGACGTCACGACCTGTTTTCGATCGGTCAGAAAGCCCCACCCGATCGGCAGGTGGAGCAGGTCGGCGGACAGGTAGAGGCGGCCCGGGCGAGGCACGTATGCGGTCCCGCCCCGAAATGAGCGATGTCCCCGTCCGGGACAATTGATGTGAGAATGGAGCAGCTGCGCTCGGGCGATGGATGGCGCTGGGATTGGTGTGTGTGCCATTACCGCGGTCAGCGGCATTACTCAGTGTCAGCGAGCGCGTTAAGGCAGGATGGACGCTCTGCCTCGCCGCGCCTCCTCAGTCATCCGCTCCTTCCGACGCGCTCCCGCGTCTCCATTCTAAAGGGACATCAGTATTCCGACCGGAGCGCGGAGCGCGGCTGTGTCCGAAACACCGCGCGCGGAGGGGGGGGGGGGGGGGGGGGATTGGGAACGATGCCGTTCTCAGAGGCTTCTGAGTGAGGATAGGGAGGATGATGATGATGATGATGATGATGGTGAAGTTCCGGCTTGTTTTCCTGACCCTGCCTGGGGTCTAGGATTCCCAAAGCATTCTGGTTCATCTACAGCTCACTGGGGAAAGGGAAGCCTAATTTCTTGTTTTGATTCCATTAATGTCCACTAAGGAGCACTCTCAAAACTGATTGCTACAGTGTGTTAAAAGCAATACATAACGTTATTTTTTAACACGCCCCTTTAACACACATACGTTGTATATTTGTAAGACAAAAGTAGTCATACAGAAAGGTGTTGTGTATTAGCATAGCCTTTTTGAGAACGCATCACGAAAATCGAAAAATGATGTATCAGTTTTAATATGATCTATACATGACCTTCACCACAAACACAAAAAATTTTGTTCAACAATAAAACAATATCTCGATACATCAGTATATTGAAAAAATATATACTTATGTATTGTTGTGGAGACTTGTTTAACCATGTTGAGACATCTCCAACAATTAATGTAAACAATTTGTAAGTCATCTAGTTGGTTCAGCCCATCGATGTAATTAAACCTGTGGTGTGGTGAAAAAATAACATATTTTTACCTCAGATATTAATTTTAAGTGCACCTATTTTAAGCTCACACACCCTGGCCACGACATCCCACGCATTCTGCAGTGTGGTCTGACCTCGTGAGTCTCTCTCCCCCTGAGCCACACGTTCTGCAGAACCCGGTAAGTGACTGAAACCCCTATTACAGGACTAATGAGGGGTTCCTGAGGATTTAAACATCTTTTAATGAGGCAGGAGTGGAGGTGTGAAAGCCTGGCCATCCATCTGTTCTGCTGCAGAGTTCAGCCTATAGATGACAGCACTAACGGAGAGTGTTCTGGGGCTCCTTCCAATCCTTTATTTTTCTCACTTCTTTTCTTTTTCTCACTTTTATCTACTTCTAGCTCCACCGGTTGGGAGAGGCTAGGAAAAATCGTGAAAGAAAAATAAATGAAGACGGGGAAACGGAGAAAAACGTGAATTAGGCAAATGGAACGTCCTTGCATCCTTTAAGCATCGGTAATGTGGCAGATGGGGAGAGGTGGATCCACAGGTCAGTCATTTATACATCAGGCTTTATGAAAAGAGATTTCTGAAAAGAATGAATGCGCTGATGTTTCCTCTGCACAAAGGAAAGTATGGCCGCACTGGTCGAAGCCGACAGGAAGGTGACAGTAACGCAAATAACCACGCAACAGTGGTGTGCAGAACAACATCTCTGAACGCACAACGCAACAAATCTCTTAAGTGGATAGGCTACAGCAGCAGAGGACTTAATAAAAAGTCGAATAAATATCTAACAAAGTGCTCACTGAGTGTATAATGGTATGTTGTTCTGTATTATCGGTGTGTGCGCGTGTGTGTGTGTGTGTGTGTGTCACACATATTTTCTCTGGTAAATGAAATTACAATGTCATGGCTAGGCCATACACATTCTTATAAACATGTATTTTAGTATATCCTTTGGATGTTTGGGAACTGTGTCACGGTGAGGAACTTTCAAACATTCATTAATCTTTAATTAGCTGTTTGTAGAAAAGGAAGGTGGTCTTAAGGTTATTTGTTATTTTAGAGGGCTAGTCACGTGGCTAATTTGTCTGCTAACGTTGTTTGTGTGTATGCTCGTACTGCTGTCTGTTACCTATGCCCTGGTGAATGATGCAATCTCACTGTTTTCATATTTTGTGCGGGTCGGCTGCTTTGTATGACTGTCGTTCTGTTTTTTTTGTTTTTCTATGTCATTGTCCTTTAATGGCCCCTTCCATCTTGCCCAAGGACCGCAGTTGAAAACAAGCCAGTTGGCTAATACCGGCACATAAACAATAATATTGATGAATGCACATTGTCCCGAGAAGAATAAATTAGCGAAACAAAAAAAAGGTAAATGAAATAAAATGTCTCTTGAAGAGTGGCCAAATTGAAAACCCATAGCAGAGTTTACGTAAGACATGGCTGATTCAGTGTGGGAAACCTGGTGTAAAATCCAGCTATGACCAGTTCAAAATAACTTACCAGCTACCGACTGTTTCAAAACATACTTGAGCTGGTGAAACCATGTTGAGTATAGAGCTGGGCTGAACTAGTCAACCATCCATCCATCCATTATCTTAACCCACTTATCCTGAACAGGGTCGCAGGGGGGCTGGAGCCTATCCCAGCATACATTGGGAGAAAGGCAGGAATACACCCTGGACAGGTCGCCAGTCCATCGCGGGGCACACACACCATTCATTCACACACTCATACCTACGGGCAATTTAGACTCTCCAATCAGCCTAACCTGCATGTCTTTGGACTGTGGGAGGAAACCGGAGTACCCGGAGGAAACCCACGCAGACACGGGGAGAACATGCAAACTCTGCACAGAGAGGCCCCAGCTGACGGGGATTCAAACCCAGGACCTCCTTGCTGTGAGGCGGCAATGCTACCCACTGCACCATCTGTGCCGACCTACTGGTCAACCAGCTACCAGTTATTTCAAAACCTAGCGTGAGCTGGTGAAACCATGTTCACTATGGAGTTGGTGTGAACTGGTCAACCAGCTACCAGCTATTTCAAAACCAAGCTTGAGCTTTTTTTTTTTTTTCAGCAGGGGGTTCATCTTGCTTTCAAGACAAGACAAAATATTGTGGTGTGGAGTGGTTAGGGAAACAGGCTTATAGCCCCAAGGGAGCGTGGGGTTTCGATTTAAACCGCTCTCAGTGAAACACCCGCCGGTATAAATGAATTGTATGGTTTTTATGCTCTGTATGGGAGCGTCTGCTGAGAGCTCAAATGCAATAAGTCTGTGCTGGGGGCTGTTCAGACTCGCTGACCCAATCAAACACGTTTTCTAGAGTGGGCACCCGGGGGGACCCTTCAGCAGGGAGACCGGCTCTGCTACGGATCAAATGTCCCGCTGACGGAACAGGAAGTGCACTCGGACCGGAGAGGCTCCTCGTGCGGCGCTCCTGGGAAGACGTCCCTCGGGTGTGTCGGGGGGGGGGGGGGGGGGGGGGGGGGGGTTGGGGGGTGATGACGAGGTTACATATCGCGGATATTTAAAGTGCGTAATTGCACGGAGCGTAAGGGCCACACACAATCGCCCTCTCTCCATCACACCGCACCCGGAATGTTCCGCAGCCGCGCGTACATTTCTGCTGTTCTCCAATACGTCGCGTCGAAGGCGATTTCCTCCAACCCCCCCCTGCTCTCGAAGTCAAACGTGCCCGCAGGTCGAGGGGCCGAATGCCCGCCCTGCGGACTCCAGACACGCAACGGTAGCCGGTAAAGATGTGAGGCGGGAGGCGGGTCTGTGGCGGGGAGTCAGCGGGACCTCAGCTGGGACGCTAAATGTGGAAAACCGTTTAAAAAAAGCTCCTGGAGGCCTGAGTGTCGCCCTTCACACCAAGCACCTGGCGCAGGCTGCCAAGCCCGGCCAATCAGCAGCCGGCGATTACCCCCGTGGGCCCGCCGTAGCCCCAATGCGCTAAATGAGCGCTAATTCAATTAGTAATCAGCCAATGAGATCGCCCGTCTCCCAGGACTGGCAAGAGGGAGAGGAGAGTGATGAAAATCAATCCCAACCCATCGCACCGCAAACAGAAAGATAGGCTCACACACACACACGCACACACTCTCTCACACACACACATACACACACACACACACACACACACACACACACTCTCACACACACACATACACACAAACACACACACACACAAACTCTCTCACACACACACATACACACACACATGTACGCACACACACAGATACACACACACACACACACACACCCAGATGCACACACTTCTTGGAGAATGAGGGGGGGATTGCATGAATTTGCATGACTGAACTGGGTATCCCTGCTCTTCAAGATGTAAATTAGCGTACAGATGAAAATTAGCTCTTGAGATAAATCTGGCACTGCAGCGATGTGATTACTGCTATGTTGCTTGTTTGGCACTGTCCGTTTAAAGATATAAAAGGAAAGGAATAAATGGGCTACAGTCCAGGAGAATGACGTGAATCACATTTCTTGCTGCAGTAAAATAAAATGTATGAGATGTTCATACATTTTCATCAGCACTTCTCAATCAGTCGCTGATTAACATCTGAACCAGTGACAATTGGGCTGTGCCTATTTCCACTGAACCAATGAGGGGGGAGAAAGATCCCCTGAGGCTCTGGATTAATTAATTTATTCTTTGTGAAATTTGGGTGTATGTCGTATGCCGCTGTGTCCCGTACTGTACAATGCAAAGAAGGTATTTTTAGGGTCAGTGTTTTGAGCCCAAGGTGACACAAAGCTTGTGGCCTTTGCATTGCATGTAGGATTCAAATAAAATCGTCATGACTCCTCGTGCCAAAAGCTAAAAATAAGCGAATCTCCATGACTCCTCGTGGCAAAATCTTAAAATAAGCACGACTCTACACGACGAGATGCTATACGTACTGGGTTCAGGGTGTGGAAGACACAACAGCTGCATTTTTGTCACAGCCTTACATGTACGGAGGAATCTGCAAACATAATGAGCTGTTTGTGACATCTTTACTTTTTGCTGGCATCAAAAACAATTTAGAGTCGTGGATATGTGGCACTGAGTTCACGCACCAGCTAAATTAGGGACAACATTCCTGACATTTTGTAAAAGCAATTATTGTTACTGTTGTTATGATTACTGCCATAAAAATTGAGAGAGTTAGAAAATGCCTCACCAGCCATCGATGTGTGGCACCTGGGTCGTGCAAAGTAGTAATTCTGCCTCAGAAAACTCTTCAGGATGTTCCTACCAGTTTGTTTCAGTGAGTATATTGTTTGGCCTATGTCGCTGACTGTATTTCCTTCTTATTTCTCAACCTCATAATGGCTTCCTTAACTTTCATTGGCACAACGCTGGTCCTCATGTTGACAAACACCAAATAACAGACTCCAATGGCAATGAAAAGCCTAGAATCAAGACTATATATTTAGAGCTTTCTTATTTGTGCACTAAACAAGTGATTGAATGCACCCAACTAATCAGAAACAGCTGAGGAGCCAAATGTCTACACTCTACAATGTATAAACAGGGATGTCATTCCTACATGCATCTCCTGATGTATTACTGCCAAACTAAAGGTCACAGCCCGCACTTTAACCTCATATTTATTGCTTCATTTGAAATCCAATGTGCTGGAGTGCAGAGCCAAAAGAACATAATACTAACAGACTGCACTATATGTGCCATACGCGTGTGCACTTGTGAGTGTGTGCATGCATACTGTATGTGTTCATGTAATTTTTTATTTATTTAATGTTTATTTGAGTAGGGACAATGGCAAGAGACGTCGCATCATTACTGCTAGTTTACACCAGGTTCATGTAGCTGATGTACTGCATACTGAGATTATAGCTACTAGTTTCCATCTCCCGTCCATATGTATGCTAGGAGAAGAGTATTTAATAACAAGCTGACTTATGACGACTAAAAATGCGAGCAGCTCTGTGTTTGTTTCAGCTAACATTTTTTGTATGTGTGTTTGTGAGTGTGTGTGTGTGTGTGTGTGTGTGTGCGTGTGTGTGTATCCCTGCACTACAGCGACAGAGATGAAGGTTAGGGTGTGTGTTTGTGTGTGTGTATCCCTGCACTACAGCCCCAGAGATGAAGGTTAGGGTGTGTTTGTGAGTGTGTGTGTTTGTGTGTGTGAGTGTAAGTGTGAGTGTGAGTGTGTGTGTGTGTTTGTGAGTGTGTGTGTGTGTGTTTGTGAGTGTGTGTGTTTGTGTGTGTGTGTGTGTATCCCTGCACTACAGCCCAAGAGATGAAGGTTAGGGTGTGTTTGTGAGTGTGTGTGTTTGTGTGTGTGAGTGTAAGTGTGAGTGTGTGTGTGTGTGTGTTTGTGAGTGTGTGTGCGTGTGTGTGTGTGTGTATCCCTGAAGGTTAGGGTGTGAAACGTACACCAGTCAGGCCCAGACTGGGGGCTCCTGTTCCGGCATCAGTTCCCCCTCCCTCCCTCCTCTCTCCTCACCCTTGGGGGGGGGGGGGGCGGCGGGGGGAGATTATAGTGAATTATGGTCTCATCAGAAGCTAAGGAACAGTAAATGATATCGTTGGATATTGCACGTTAGATTTGGGTGGACGCTGATGGTGGAGAAGAGCAGAGGTAATGGCATTATCTGTCATGTCCCAGTTCCCCGTTATGAGGGGGGGGGGCTGCAGACAGGGCAGACAGGGGGGGTGTCATGCTATTCTTAGAGCCAGTAAAAACCCTAGCCTCCTAAATGGTGCAGGGTGATGTGGAAATGTGGGCTAAAATGGACTGAATGGACCAGCAGAAATTGGTTCGTTTCTGCTCGACGGTGGTCAATTAAAAAAACAAAAGGCAAAATCGGCTCCCTAAGGGAGAATCACCCACGAGAAACACCCATTGGGAAAATCAGGACCAATCCAGTTCCATTAACACAATTATTATAAGTGCCTGGAGAGTACATGCGATGCTATGTGGGTTTATTCTTTATTTTGGATGGGGGAAGGAGGCTTCCCCTGAAGCACTTTTAAGTGACCTTCTTTCATAAGTTACAAAAGTGAGGCGGTGATTGCTGAGCGAAAAACTGTCACATTGGACATTTATGACTTCATATAAGAGCTTTCTAAAATCAAGAGTTCATCAAGGCAGGTGAGTAGAAGAGTGCTGCCATTTGTATGTATCGTACATCTTGACACGACAAAATGGAGACGAACTCGTCTTCAGTCGTCATCACCATCGCTTCCCTCCGCTCGCGAAGCACAGAGAGAGATTACAGAAGAACGCTTCCGACAGGAGGCACGCCGTTTAAAAACAGCAGAATGTTCCTCTGGCTTTTTAACATTACGTTACATTATTGGCATTTGGCAGAAGCTCTTATCCAGAGCGACGTACAACAAAGTGCATACCCATAACCAGGGATAAGTTCGCTGAAAGACCCTAGAGGGAAGTACAATTTCAACTGCTACCTGCTTAACATGTAGACTCGGTTTATAAGATGCAGGCCAGGGGGTTCTGGAAAGGGGGTGGATAATCTGCCTTGTTTTTCTGCTCGCCCCCCTCTCTTATTTGGGGTCAGTTTCGGGGTTCGTGGGCGGAGGGGAGCGGTCCGCACCTCTCCCGACGGATGGTGTGAAGGCGGTGGGACAAAGCGCTTCTGGCAGGTCTCATTTTTAAAAGCCTTGTTCGCTGCCCCTGCTGAGGCCGCAGCCTCCTACGGCATTAGGAAAGACAGATGGAGGGTTAGGGAGAGAAGGAGAGAAAGAGGGAGAGACAGAGAGAAAGATGAAGGGAGAGAGAAAGAGGGAGGGAGAGAGAGATGAAGGGGGGTAGAGAGAGAAAGAGATGAAGGGAACGAGGGAGCAAAAAGGGAGGGAGAAAGAGGAAGAGTTTGCTTAAGAGGGGAAGTTACAGAGGGGGAGGGAGAGAGAGAGAGAGAGAGAGAGAGAGAGAGAGAGAGAGAGAGAGAGAGAGAGAGGCGAAGAGAACAGAAAAACTCACAGAAAGAGAGAAAGGTTGAGAGAGAAAGAGAGCGAAAGAGAGACGGGCAGGGGTATAGCCTCTCGGTTTCTCTTCGTGACAGGAGCTAAGGAGGCAACGGCGCTGCTTTTGTGCTTCCCGACAGGAGCTTGTTAGACCGCCTCAAACCTCACTACCCCCCGCTGCTCCAGCGAGACGCTGCACTTTCCCTCCCTGCATGGGCTCGCAAACAGCTTTTTTACCACAGGCTCTCAACAGAGAAGCCCCTCTCCCCACAAAAAAACACTCAAGCGCCACAGCCCAGACCTCACCCTCCAACGCTGCAATGTGACCGGACTCGGTACAGAGGGATCAAGAGGAGGAACACGGATTACATTCTTTCTTCTATTTATTTTTCACCTTTTTATCGGTCTGCGGTCTTACAAAACCTTAGGAGAGAGACATAGTGCACACACTGGAAACAGGTTGTGAACCAGTAATCCGAAAAAAAATCGAGCGAGCTATTTTTCACATCAGAGCATTTTTAAATCGCGATTCTGTTTAGAATTAAGGTGTTAACGTCAATATTCAGTTAAATACAACAAAGTAAATTCCTGATGATGGTGATAAACCAACAAGATCTTATTATCCATTTATTATCCATCTAATGAGAACATATCTACAGATCAATTTCAAATATGTCACAACAAGCAGGGGAGCATTATATTAAATGTACTTCAACGCGCATTCTTAATTATGGACATCCCTATGTCTGAGTGTTTAGCTAAACGTAATCGCTGAGATATAAAAAAGATACACTGGCATAATCATATAGACATTACGTAAATTAGTTTATTTAGAGAAGTGAAATGGGCTGCCTTCTCATTACGCTTAAGCGCAAACTCTGTTGCGCGCAGTTGTGCGGAACTGCCCGTTCCCGGCGAAGAAGGATCGACATTCTTTCTCGTTCGCCAGCGCGTTGGGTTCGTTTCCCGGGGAAAATATGTTTCTAGTAAGTTCTGAAAGTCATTCTCGAAGCGCGGAGGTCGAGGCTAGCCTTGATTCTGATGCAGTAGATCATCCGGGGTGGGAGGATGAGAGAAGAGAGGGGGGTGTTGGATGATTTTTTTTCCGTCTCCGTAACCCCCCCGCCTCCCACTGACTGCATCCCGCCGCTGTTATTTGTTCGTGCCCGCTGTCTGTAATGTGAGATTACAGCAATTAGCAATTAGACACAAGCGCGGGTGGGCCGGAATTTATGTTTCTATCTGCGCCTCGGAAGATGCGATAGAGCCGGCTGTCATTAGGAAATTTTATCACTGCTCGGTAATGGAATCCAAGGAGGCTGAGAGATTGTGTTGTCACGCCGTCCTGACAGACGATCTGGGATCCCGAGAAAGAAGGCCCCGCCTCTCCCCTCGGCTGTATTTGGGGGGGGTGGGAGGAGGACAGAGAGTCCAGGCCTCATAACAAGGCTTGGGGGTGGATATGGAGGAGCTGGCACAAGGGTTTGTTTGTGCGACAACAGCTGCCAACTCGGGTTGAAAGAGGCAACACACACACACACACACACACACACACACACACACACACATACACACTTTTTTTAATGTGTATTTTTATGATATATAAGGACATTGCCAAAAAAAAAAAACAGAGAGGTTGTTTTTAACAGTCAGATAAGTGTTTCTATGCTGTTGGAGTTGTGAGGACAGGGATCCTGTCCTGATAATCCCAAAAGTCCTCATAATGTTGGTGTGTGTTCAGGTGAATGGGCCTCATAATTCAGGAAAACCAACACACACGCAAGCACAAAGACACACACAGGGCTGCCTCTGGGCTTTTTGGGGCCCTATCAAAATTTCTTCCTGTGAGATTGTGATCACAGAATGGAACAGAGGGGGTTTGTGCAGTGACATTGACGTTTCCCGTTTCTCCTCCTAGTGTGTGAGCTTGCGCACACACACACACATACACACACTCGTACCCAAAGACTGCAGAATGCCTACATCCACTGTACGATTAAAGGCATCCCAGTGGCATCCGGTTACAGAAAGGTATGGAGCCGCCGTCACGTACAATAGTATGCAGGTAACACATGCACGGGGAAATATATCCTCAAGTCCCTTTGTAACAATATGGGGGAACCTGGCCAGAATTATAGCACCGGCGGCCGGGGGGTTGACTTGGAGCATCACCTCCTCTCCCTCGGAGGGCGGCTGAAATGTTTCGACTGTCCAGCCGTTTTATTCTGGCCATTAAACTCCCCCGACCCTCGCCCGACCTCAAACCCTCGCCACCAACTTTCCACCACCAGGAGAAAATTCATCTAAGAACACAAACCGTTTCTCCCGGTTGCGCGAGGAGACCAGGGAGGAGAAAATCAATAATGGCAGCGGCCCAGACAGCCGAATAAAGGAGGCATTACCGCGGTGGGCAGACTGCAAGAACTACAAATGAATATGGAAATGTTGTTCCATAAAAATTACCCGCCCGTGCGGATTCACCGGACACTCGCAAGCCAACGAGGTGGAGCGTCTCGCTGCGTTCCGGGCGGCGTCGGGGGAAACGCAAGAGTCCGTTTTCCGTGAGCTCGTCCGGGAGGGAGATTCCGGATCGCCGAACATTTCGCGTACAAGAAACGAAACGCCGCGATCTAATTTCCTCCGACGTTTCTTTAACTCGCGATCGGTTCTGGTCTGAAAAGACGACGACTCCGTATCCCGTTGAACAGTTGCTTAAATTTGCCCCGAAACATCTGCAGAGTCATCGCACGCCTGTTTGCGAAGACCAGATTTAACGAGGGCCATTTTATTACGCCGGACCAGGGTTTACACAAGATGGTCGTTTTGTGACAGGTCATTGTCTCTGAAGTAGTGGCAACATTAACTTTAACAACCAACAATGAATTCATTCTTATACACGCCGCGCAAACACACACGCACACTTTGTAAACAATTTACAGCCAATTTAAAAAAGTGCAGCACGGTAACCCAAGGAGGGATAGTTTATTGGCCAGGATTTGCCTGAATCTCCAGTTAATGGAGCCATTCAAATCGCTACAAAGCCCCTCATCGAAACCTCTCGAGTTCTCAAGTGGACTTACTGCTCTCGACGTTACATCTCATTTCTCTCTCAACGGATCGTTTGAAACAGAATCAAATTACAAATGCATCATTCCGTTTACAAGTTTGTCAATATTCCTGATTTTAGGCATGCTGTTGTAGCAAAGCTTTAAAAATGATAGAAAAAAGGCTACTTGAAGCTACCAGGTATGCTTGAGATCAGAGCAGCCTTCAAATTTCACCGAGCACAAGTACAGGAACATTCCTGTATTTAGAATTCAGTTCAATCAAATTTTATTTGTATAGTGCTTTTTACAACTCGAGATTGACACAGAGCCCTGGCCTGAGACCCCCTGAGAACAAGCCTGTGGAGGCATTGAGTGAAAATTCAGGCAAGTATGGCCACCATTTCACGATCTTTGATTTCACCCAGATCTGCAATGCTGGTGTCCCTATCGCTGGCAGAAAGTGCGTTAAGAAATCTGGAAACATGAATAGCAAGAGTGTTTTTTCAACTGCACCTCAGATAAAAACAAAAAAGAAAAACGACAAGACTGTAACCGGATTCTGAAAGATAAAACACCACCCTCTCATAACCGATTGATTGATCGCGATAGCACTGGTTCTAAGTGGGAATTGTAGACATTAATGTGACCAGGATACAATTACACGTTTGATTTTGCTCTTTACATAACTGCAGAAAATCCGGTTAGACACTGACAATTGTCCAAGTAACAGCGGCGTGTACAGGAAATCGGTGTTTAAATGTTGGAAAGTGAATCAATCAATCAGACAATTTGGAGATCATCAGCGTCATTAGACAGGTCGTTTTCCGCACCCACGTAACAGGGCTCCATTAGGTGGATAAGAAAGCACTTGTGAAATCAGAGAGTTGGTTTCAAATTCCTTTATCACACTTTGCTCAGACTTTAATTATTAAGAGCGGAAGATGGATGGCAGGTTGAGGACAGGAAGTTCTATAGTCCATATACATTTTCATAAAGCTATCGTTTCAAAAGTCCTGCACCAACTTTGCACATGTTGTATGGGCTTATTTTGACCCTCTGAAACTGTAGAAAATGTCAGAAAATATACAATCATTTTTATCTCAGATTTCTTTGTGGACGATTCTGGTGGTACTTTCCCATACAGGTGCCAAAGCTGTCACTTCCTGTACCTCAGGCTCTAAAATGAGATGTTTCTCACTGATTTCTGATATGTATGGATAAAGGGCAAGTCATTTAGGAGACAAGAAGGCGACACACTATGTTTCAACATTTTTATTTAGCAATATTTTTGTGTTGACCCAAAGCATAAAAGCGGTCATAAACTCTTAACATAACAGGAGTGCTAAGTGGGTCACATCCGGTCCTCAACAGCACCGGTCCGTAAGCTGCCGTCTAGATACCGCAAAGTCCTGTATCAGTTTACTGTGTCATTTTAGTTCCGTCAGGGGTATCACGCCCACCCCCACAGCCCCAAATGCAGCAGCCGCAACAAACCCACTGCACTCTGAACTCACTGTGGAGTAACGCACAGGTTCTATAGGGACAGACAAACACACACACACCCACACACACACACACACACACACTCAAATGCACAGTGGGCCGCTGCAAAGAAGCACACAGACCGCGGTGCAACACACAGGCGGGAGGTTCAGAGTGCCTACTGAAACGAGGAGAGCCGTGTGAATACGTAACCCCAGTGCGCCTCTGAGAGAGAGCGGTGTGAATACTTAGCCTACCGTGATACACCTCAAAGGTCAGTGCTGGTAGCCTGCAGGCTAATGCCTTCATACCAGCAGGCTCCGCACACAGCAAAATCACCTGCCGGCTTTCTAATGCACTGGAAGGGCAGTGGAGCACCAGGAGGCACTTTGGACAAATGAACATTTTCAACACGATACAGCAATAAAAAAACGCCTTTGGGATGGAGAGTGGAGACTCACACAAAACTTGCGATGCAGAGTGGAGACTCACACAAACTTGCAATAGAGAGTGGAGTCTCACACAAACTTGATGGACAGTGGAGACTCACACAAAACTTGCGATGGAGAGTGGAGACTCACACAAACTTGCAATAGAGAGTGGAGTCTCACACAAACTTGATGGACAGTGGAGACTCACACAAAACTTGCGATGGTGACTCACACAAAACTTGCGATGGAGAGTGGAGACTCACACAAAACTTGCGATGGTGACTCACACAAAACTTGCGATGGAGAGTGGAGACTCACACAAACTTGCAATAGAGAGTGGAGTCTCACAAACTTGATGGACAGTGGAGTCACACACAAACTTGATGGACAGTGGAGTCTCACACAAACTTTATGGACAGTGGTGGGAGAGGGGGCGGGGGTCAGCTGTAATTGGACGAGTGATGTGTGTGTACACGCCGTCGTGGGTGTCAGGGGGGGGACACAGCGGCCCGCTGTCGAAAGAGAAAATCGATCTTCCGCGATCGATGGCGGCCGACGACGCGGCCCCGCTGGGAGGGATAAAATCCTCAAAGCCGGGAGAAGCGGGACCCACTGAGCGCGCTCGGAAACGCCATGGAAACGAGGCGGACCCGCCGAGGAGGGCTGGGCGCGGCTCCAGACCGCCGTGGAGCCCACGGCCTCCGCAGACCGCCCAGGACGATATCACTCTGGGAGATGATATGGAGCCAACCAACGCGATTGACCACTGACCAGCACTCCACAGGGCCTGGGGGAAGGTCAGCAACTGGTCACCTACAGCAGGGTTGTGTGTGTGTGTGTGTGTGTGTGTGTGTGTGTGTGTGTGTGTGTGTGTGTGTGTGTGTGTGTGTTTTTAATCAATGCTCTTCCTGTAGGCATTGGTTTACATGCAGTGGTTTTTTTAGAGAGGAAGTCTACAGTGTTGTTCCCTCGGGCTACGCATACCAACAGGGCCGAGTATTAAATTAATACGATTTAAAAATATCACAGCACATCACAGCAAAAAGTACCAAAGAGGGCAACACATTTAACTCCAGATGTGAATTTTAGAAATATTTAAGACCGTCTTCTGATACTTCAAAAGAAGGTGAGGGGATTTAGTTGAGTCTCCAAAAAAATTAAATAAAAAGGTTTTATACAAATATATTCTCTATGCTGTCAGTGGATCCAACGGACAGTTGAAATGAAAGGTACATTTGGCTACATGATGCCTTCCCAGATCATGTAGGACTCTCAAATCCAATACACAACACAGCCAGCACATTTCATCTAATCCAGTTTATTCTTTTCAGCAAAGAAGGGGAAAATAACGAAGGAAATGAAAGGAACAAAATAATAGTTACAGAATTATCTTTCTTTTTTTGTTTTCTTTTTTTTTTTAACAACATTAAAACTAAAATTGCAGCTCTATGCTAGTTTGTAAAGTAACTGTGAAACACGAATAGGGGTTAAATAAGTTTCCTTAAGGTACAGGATGATATTTCTCCACCGATTTGCTTTCTTCTTTTCCAGAACTCAACAGAAAACTTCTCTTAAAATAAAGCCGCTCTCTCTGCCGGACTGTCTCTTCATCATCCCTTCTTTTTCTGGGGGAGAAAACGAGTGTGAGCGGGTACCGAGAAGAGAGAGAGAGAGAGAGAGCGAGAGAGAGAGGTGTAGAGCAGAGGTCAGTACAGCGGAAAAGAGAGAGAGATGGAGGGAGAGTGAATGCAGTCGGCAGTGAGAGTGTGCAGGGTGTGTGGTGCGTGGGGAAGGAAAGAGGGAGAGGGAGGGAGGAAGAGAGAGAGAGAGGGGGGGGGGGCAGACGTGAAGCGGAGGGCAGTGTTTGGGAGAACAATCCCCGCTCATTGGTGCAGCAGAGGGAGCGTAGCTCCGCACCGTGCCCGCTCTCTCTAGTCCGTTTCGTTCGTGAAGCTCGTGATCTGGGCCCAGGCCTCCCGCTGTCCGAGGGCACGTCCAGACACGCCCAGAACACCGGAGGAAGGGGTCACTCCCAGGGCGGGACACGCCTAGGCTGGTTCTGGTGGGAGTGCGGGAATCGGGACATCAGGAGTAGAGTGACACACAGAGGAGACACCGCCCCATGGCCCCAGCGTTGAGTGTTGAGCGTCCAGTGTCCCGTCCTGTCCATCGGTCCGTCCGTCCGTCCGTCCCAGCCCAGTAGAGTGTAAGCCGGCCTGCGTCAGACTTGCCGGAGAGAGCAGGAAGGAGCGGAGTCCCTGGAGGACTGCGCTGTTCTTACTGTGTAACCTGAGACTGCCAGCAAAGGGCGCTGACACAGAGTGAGGGGTCAGGGGGTCAGGGGGTCAGGGGGATCACATGACTGCAGGGGCACTACACGGTCCCTGAACAGGGAGCGGGACTCCCGCAGGTCATGTGGCTGAGCTGAGGCGGAGTGTCGCGGTCTGATTGGACAGTGGGGTGAGAGGGCTGGGGGTTGTGTGGGTGGGATTGGAGGGGGGGGTGAGAGAAGGGGAGGGGACAGGGAGGGGCTAGCATAGCCCGGCCCCTTCTCCCACAACCTGAGGGGAGGTCGCTGAGGACAGAGGAGTCCCCCGTCTGCGACCTCTTTCTGAGAAACCTGCAGAGAAACAGGGCAACTTAAGGCTGAGTGCTGGGGGGGAGGGGCCTGTGAGGTCATAGATGCTTCAGGCTGCTGCAGTGCCTGCTGGGAGTTGCAGTCTGCTTGGGGTGAGAGTAGTACTGAGGTAAGGGGGTTTGCCTGGGGTGTTGGGTACTGCTGCGGGCTCTTCGCTCCATCTCTCTCTCATTCTCTCCCTCTTTCTTTCACTTTCACTCTCTCTCTCTCTCTCTCTCTCTCATGCTCTCCAGGTGGTGTGGTGGGGGGGGGCGGGGCTCAGGAGCACTCCTCTCCGATTCGCTGACAGGATCGGCCCACCTTGCGGTCGAGTTTGACCATCTTCATGACCGCCTCCTCGCGACCGCGACCGAGGTGGTCAAACAGGCAGCCGTGCTGCTCTGGCAACCGGTGCAGCAAGCAGAACACATACCCTGCAGGGAGAAGAGAGGGGGAGAGAGAGGGGGAGAGAGGGGAAAAGGGGGAGAGAGGGAGGGGGAGAGAGGGGAAAAGGGGGAGAGAGGGGGAGGGAGGGGGAAAGAGGGGGAAGGAGAGAGGGAGAGAGGGCGAAAGAAAGAGGGAGAGGGAGAGAGAGAGGGAAGGAGGGAGGGGGAAAGAGGGGGAGAGAGGGGGGAAGAAGGGAGAGGGAGAGAAGGGAGGAGAGGGAGGGAGAGAGAGAGAATGGGAGGGAGAAGGAGAGCAAAAGGGGAGAGAGAGTTGGGAGGGAGAGCGATAAAGAGGGGGGAGTGAAGGAAAAAAGAGAGAAGGATAAACAGAGTGGAACCAGAGGGGGTAGATGAACAGAACAAACAGGGAGAGAGAAGGATGGAGAGATAGAGAACATCAATACTGCAGCTCTCCATTACAGTTGAGCTGGAACTGCCTGTTCTCATACACAGTGTTAGAGAGATGAGAGACAGCCTGAGCCCATACCAGGCCTATTCACTACAGATTTATACACACAACCTTGTGCATATATAAACACACACACACAGACACGACACAACCAGCCCCACACACCTATATACATATGCACACATATACACACACGCACGCACGCACACCTATGCACACGTACACGTACACGTACACACACACACACCTATATACATATGCACACGTATACACACACGTACACACACGTACACACACACACACACACACACACACCTATATACATATGCACAAGTATACACACACACACACACACGCACGCGCACGCGACACAACCAGCCACACACACCTACATACATACACCTACCACACACACACACACACACACACACACACACACACACACACACACACACACACACAGCGTGTCATCAGAAGGCACGCAGAGCCTGTGTGGAGAGCAGCAGAAGTTGAGGCGGGCTGAGGGGTTTCTAACAGACAGGCCCTTCACACAGACGAAGCTTTATTAGGCAGCCGATTCAAACCCGTGTTAAAAACAAATGCTCATTATGCCATCTAATGCATTCATTAATACACATCATATTCCTCACATCAATGAGCGCTGATTAAAAGCCCTGCTCGACAAGCCAGCAAGCTTCAATTAAAGTCATCACAATTAACTGCTGCTTAAAAATAACAACCTATTACAGATGGTGTGATTCGAGTACTGTCAAAGGGGCAGGGATACTGACAGGCCCTCCACACTGTACAGTACGACAATACAAGCACACACACACACTCTTATACACACACACACACGCACACACACACACACACACTTATATACACACACACACACACAGCAAGGCAGTCTTCTACAACACAGGATCGACAAGAGACAGAATAAGGAACAGATATTGTGAGAGAAGAGTGAACAGTGAGACAATGAGAGTGTGTGAGTGTGTGAGAGTGTGTGAGAGTGTGTGAGAGTGTGTGAGAGTGTGTGAGAGTGTGTGAGAGTGAGAGAGACAGTGAGTGAGTGAGTGAGAGTGAGTGAGAGTGAGTGAGTGTGTGAGTGAGAGAGTGAGTGAGTGTGTGAGTGAGAGAGTGAGTGTGTGAGTGAGTGAGTGAGTGAGTGAGTGAGTGAGTGAGAGTGAGTGTGAGTGAGAGAGAGAGTGAGACAGAGCAAGAAATAGAGAGATATATATATATATATAGAGAAAGCGGTATAGAGAGAGTGAGAGATAGAGCGATAGAGCGAGAGATATATATAGAGAGTGAGATGGAGAGAGAGAGTGAGAGAGAGAGTGAGAGAGAGAGAGAGAGAGAGAGAGAGAGAGAGAGAGCGCGAGAGCGCGAGAGAGCAAGAGATAGAGCGAGATATAGAGAGAGCGAGAGAGAGAGAGAGAGAGAGAGAGAGAGAGAGAGAGAGAGAGAGAGAGAGAGCGAGAGAGAGAGGGAGAGACTGACCGCAGCGGCAGGACCCCAGCTCCTGCTGCACCAGCTCCAGTTTGGTTTGGCAGCTGTGGCAGCGCCGGCGGTTCCTCTGCTTGCGGCCGGCGCCGGTCTCCTCGGCGGCCGCCTCGTCCTCGTCGGGCTTCGACCGCTTCTCCGGCGACGCCTCGCTCTCCGACCCCGAGGCTGCCATGACAACCGCACGCTGGAGACACTCAGCTCAAAGCCCCGCCCCGCAGAACCCTGCGGTCAGCCGAACTGACCAATCAAAACGGCGCCTGGCCCGGGCCGCTGGGAGTCTGACACAAAATGGCTCCTTTAGGGCTGGGGTCCCATTCTATTTAAAGTCAGGAAACTACAGAAATGACTCTCGGAGCATCATGGGAATCGTTACGGAGTGGCGGCCAGGGGCAGCTTGCATTTCACAGTACGGCACACGCTCGACTGCCCTCATTTCGCGGACGAGGACGTAGCCTTAACCATTTCAGTCCCGATATGAAATATCCCAAGGGCTTTTGGCGTTAGTAGGGTTTTAACAGAGGCTCACAAAACAGTAGTATAGTCGTCATTATGATTGGTTGAAAAGGTGTAAGGTCAAAAGTACCATATGGCACTTCATGGACTGAAAGGGTTAAGACCAGTTTGGGAGTAAAACAATAAAACTGGTTAAAAAAGAACATTTGACACAATACCGCTGGCATAACACATGTTTGAAAGCCCATTTGAAATTTCATAATAACAAAAAAAGAAACAAAAACAGAAGAAAGGTGCTGAAATAGAGATTTCACGAAGTCAGCAACGCCGTCGTGTGAAAGACATGTTTGTTTCCGAGAAGAACGTGAACATTGCGCCTCGGGAAAACTATTCTGTTTTTCATGGAAAAGGTATGCGCAGCACGCCGGGCGAGCGGAGAGAGACTGCACCCCTCTCCTCCTCCGGCTGGGCTGGGTAAACATCTCCGCTGTACGACTCCGCGGCGCCCTGGCCAGAGTACGGAGATCTTTCAGCGTTATCGATCCCGGGGCTCCGGCAGGGGCACGGACTCCTTCCCTAAACGCCCTTCAGCCCAGCCAGCTGCAGCTCCGAAAGCTGGAAAACGTTCTCACGGCGTTAGTGGAACGTCGTGTCAACGTTATAACGTTGCCATTACATAGGGGCAACATTGTGAGAACGATTTGTGTTAGCTGGGTGGGTGGAGGAGGGGGGGAACTGTACAGCCAACGCACAACGTTCTCACAATGTTACTGGAAGGTTTAGTCAATATCCTAACATTGCCACTGCTTGGCAGCAACGTTGCGAGAATGTTTTGTGCTAGCTGGGAGGGTGGAGGTGGAGGAACCGCCCAGCGAGCACAAAACATTTTCACAATGTTGCTGCCATGTAGCGGCAATGTTATAACGTTCCAGGAACGTTGTGAGAATGTTTCGCGGTAGCCGGATATTCTCACAATGGGCTAGCTCACTGGGTGAAGGAGGAAGTGTCCAGCCACCACAAAATCACAGTGCTACACCGCTAGCCTGACAATGCAGCCTTTAGCGTGAGCTCTAGCGTTAGGTTTTCATCGGTCTCCGCCCCGTCCACAGCGTTGCTGCAGGGGAAGCCCAGAGACGGTCGTTAACGTTTGATTGGGATAATAAATGCACAACAAGCACCGATCAATGCTGCAGTCGATTTTCCCTGTTTTCGTCCACCTGCCTTTCATTTCACAGTTTACGGTCTAAGCCGTATAAAGTCTGATCAATTTGCGGGAGTCAATTTTAATTGCATCATTATGCCACCAAAATTTGTTTTCCCACTCTGTTACCATAGACACAACAGCCTAGCAACACAGGTCTCACACACACACACACACACACACACACACACACACACACACACACACAAGTACACATGCGGGCACACATGCATTCACATACACACACAGACATACGTACCCATACACACACACACACACACACACACACACACAGACAGACATACATACACACATACATACATACCTGAGTCGCAGGGCCGTTTTGAGGGTGTGGATAGTGGGCTGTGGACTGTGTCTGTGCTGGATACTCCTGAATGGGGAGAGAATAGGGGGGGTCATGACATTTTCAAACACTTCCAGGTCAAGAGGTCAACCTTATCCATCACTAAGGCAAATCATCGGCAGGGCCAGCTAATGCTGTGTCGATAACCGCACACAAAGGTTCATTTACTCAGGAGATTTCGTTACACTTCCAGATCATGAGGTTAACTAGCAGCATCACGAAACCAAATTATAACCCGGGCCTGCAAATGCTGTTTAGATAACGGAGTAAAAACGTTTATTTAGCAAGCATCGTTCTGCTGCATCGTTCTGAAGGGACTCCTTACTTTACCAACACAACACAAACCACAGCAGGCAGGTTGAGCTTTAGGCTGTGGTGGGTGGGGAAGAAAAAAAAAGATACAAAAACAACTCCGCAAACTAACCAGTGCACGGTCATACCCCCACTCCACACTACTCGAGGCACGACGTAAAACGGAGGGAAATGAAAGATGAATTCATAAAGTTCACCTCGGAGAGCCGCTTTTTGTAATTTCCTCGTCTACGGCTACCTTGAGACGCGTTCGCGGCGAGGCAGCGTTGCAGCGAACGGTCCCTGTGCCGTCGGATAAAGCGGTCTTCAGATGTCGCGCGTATTCATGCGGAGAGGTTGAAGGCCTCCTGCAGCAGCACCGAACGGGCTTGACAGACGGGCCTTCTAACCGGGCGGAAAGCCGCAAAGCCCCGGTGTGCCTCTGCCGCCGTGCCCTCAGGCAGAGCGCGCAGCCGGAATATTCCGCGCTAAATTCACCGATAGAACTGAACGGCGTCAGCAGCCCCTCCCGAAAGGGCGGTCTATTAAACTAATAATGTCCTGAAAAGTTGTCGCCTTTTGTTGCTTTAGCAACGTTAGCACCGGAGACCGTGAATAATACAAGCGAAGTGCTCAGGTCTAACTCAATGAAAAATAAAATTGATCTTCGCGGCGGACTGCATTCATCAGGGATGCTGTCTCGGGCAGTGCGGTGAGGTGGGGTTTCAGCGGGGAGAATTCCTTATGTAGTCCGTTTTTACATGCAGACGGCTGGTCGACTTGAAAGTGAATCTTTTTTCGATTCACCTCCTCTCCTCGGTTCCTTAAGCTCCCAGCCCTGGAAGGCCACAGCTTTTCTGCTCGGAAACAGGATGTGCGGGCTCCTTCAGCCAATCGCAGGACGTGCGGAAGTCTTTCAGCCAATCGGCGACTCCCACACAAGTATGAGCTGGAAAGCAGCTGCTCTGATTAAAAAGTTTTCAAAGACAATAAAAACACATAAACGTGTGGGAGGCACACAATGGTTAACCCCTTCAGTTTCACCCTTTCAGTCCTTTTCAACCAATAAAAATGACTTCTGTACTATTGTTTGGAGCCCCTATTAAAACCCTTCGCAATTTTCTCAAAGCAAAAACACCTCAGAATTTCGGTGGAGCGACTTCATATTGGGCCTGAAAGGACTGAAGGGATATGTTGCTTTCTGGACTTTTCAAGTATTATTTTAGCTTGAGTGCACGCTTTTGTCTTGCCCAGGCAGTTTTATATATATATATGATGAAGGATATATCACTGAAGCTTCTGACTGGTGCAGGGGCAGAAGTTTCTAGAAACGCATTACAATGCAAGTGGTTCTGCGGCTACCGGAAGCGCTTTGAACCATGAACCCAGGCTACCCCCGCGCCTGGCCCTGTAAAGCCAGCAGATCAAACGAAACGCCTTTAAATACCCAAAACATCCTTCATCTCACACACAAGGCTATCTGAAAATGAAATATCAGAAAGTGAACGAACCCTTAAAGGTATGGAAATCCTGCAGGCTGCGAGCGGTCGTATCGGACAGCGCTAACCTGCTGGATGCACGAGCATCCAAAGTATGAGCCGTGTATGAGCCCGCTATGACATCAGCAGTGTGCCCATATGACATCAGCAGTGTGCCCGCTATGACATCAGCAGTGTGGCCGCTATGACATCAGCTGCGTGCCCGCTGTGACATCAGCAGTACGGCCGCTGTGACATCAGCAGTGTGCCCGCTGTGACATCAGCAGTGTGCCCGCTATGACATCAGCAGTGTGCCCGCTGTGACATCAGCTGCGTGCCCGCTGTGACATCAGCTGCGTGCCCGCTGTGACATCAGCAGTGTGGCCGCTGTGACATCAGCAGTGTGCCCGCTATGACATCAGCTGCGTGCCCGCTGTGACATCAGCTGCGTGCCCGCTGTGACATCAGCAGTGTGGCCGCTGTGACATCAGCAGTGTGCCCGCTATGACATCAGCTGCGTGCCCGCTATGACATCAGCAGCGTGCCCGCTATGACATCAGCAGTGTGCCCGCTGTGACATCAGCAGTGTGGCCGCTATGACATCAGCAGTGTGCCCGCTATGACATCAGCAGTGTGGCCGCTGTGACATCAGCAGTGTGCCCGCTATGACATCAGCAGTGTGGCCGCTGTGACATCAGCAGTGTGGCCGCTGTGACATCAGTAGTGTGCCCGCTATGACATCAGCTGCGTGCCCGCTATGACATCAGCTGCGTGCCCGCTATGACATCAGCAGTGTGCCCGCTACAATGCCAGCAGTGCGTCCACTGTGATATCCTACGATATCGGACTCTGCACAAGGACCTTGGCCACGGACGATCACAGTGCGCTCCTGTTCCACAACTGAGCCCCAAGGCAGATCATAGGGCCTGGGGCCTGGGGCCTTCTCCCCTTCACAAACCTGCACACTGACTCACGCTGTTGCATTTCATTAAAACAGCAGGCCCAGCTCTCTTTCCCATGCTGGCTGACAGTCTTGGACCACTTCATGTTATTTCTGGCTAAGTGCACTGGTTGCCCGGAAACCCAGGAAAGTGAATGAGACTGAATGGGTCCAGAACGGCTGGAGATGCAAAGTATTGTTGATTACATCCCCTCCCCTGGCCCTGGCCCTGGCCCTGGCCCTGGCCCCCCATCGCCTGCCCTGCCTCTCTCACCCTGCGGAGGGGAACCAGTGGCTCCCGAGTCCTTCGGCGACGGTTCCTCTGAGCTGGCGGCTGTTGACGACAACAGGGATTGGCTACTGCTGCTGCTCATGTCGCTACAGAAGACTGCCGATTGGCTGCTGCTAGTGCTGGGGGCGGGTCCGGGGGCACAGTCTTCGTCAGCGTCCTGTTTTTTCTCAATGTCTAAGAGACGGAGAGAGGAGGGTGAGAATCTACCCCAGAGGCAGAGATAAAGGGGGAGAAGTCAGACAGAATCGAGATGAGGAGGTCAAATGGAGGTTGACTTTCTCTCTCTCTCCCCCTTTCCCCCTTTCCCCCTTCCTCTCATCCAGAGAGAGAGAGCACTCACACACAAAAATGCTAGACACACACACTAGAATGTTCAAGACCACCTTTGACACACTGCAACTTTGACGCACTGACACACTTTGACACACTGTGAGGTAAATGGTAAATGGCAGGCATTTATATAGCGCCTTTATCCAAAGCGCGGTACAATTGATGCTTCTCCATTCACCCATTCATACACACACTCACACACCGACGGCGATTGGCTGCCATGCAAGGCCCCGACCAGCTCGTCAGGAGCATTTGGGGGTTAGGGGTCTTGCTCAGGGACACTTCGACACAGCCCGGGCGGGGGATCGAACCGGCAACCCTCCGACTGCCAGACGACTGCTCTTACTGCCTGAGCCATGTCGCCCCCTGAGGTGTAGCTGATTGTTTTGATGGTAACAGTGCATGCCATCCACCTACGTAAGAGGAAAACCTGGTTGGGCTGAGACAACGGCTCTGTAAGCAAGCCCAAAAACATGAGGGTGAACATCCCACAGCCAGCCACTCCCTCTACCTCTACCTCTTCATGACCCTCTCCCTTCCCCAAACCTAAAAAACACACTCTGGGCCCTAATCCTCCACTTGTCCTTGGCTTCACCCCCTTAGTAATTCTCAATCAGCAAGACCTAAATCCGCTCTGAGAAGCAGCCGCTCGTTCGAATGTGTCGGGAATGTTCACAGCCAGCCTTCCCCCCGAGTACAGCCACTGGACTCAAATTAGGACGCTTAAGACAGCGCGGCAAAGCAGCGTGGGGCAGGCTGTCTGCGTATCAATCAGGCAGCGTTACAGCCCACTCTCTCTGTCTGCGTTAGCCTATAATTTATCAGGCTGTACAGTGTTGTGGGGGCACAGAGGTGATGCTGTAATGTTCTGCACAGCTCAGCACCCTCCATTTACCAGTTTCCATGGCCACCACCGTCTCCTGATTTATACGATTCACATTTTATAGGTTTGAAGCGCGTGTGTGTGTGTGTGTGTGTGTGTGTGTGCTTTTATGTGCATGTTTGCATGCTTGCATTAGTACGTTTATACGCATGTCTGTGCTTGTGTTGCTTCTTAGTATGTGTGCATCTTAGCATGTCTGTACATATAGTACACGTGGGTTAGCGTGAGCGTGTGCGTGCATGCATGCGCATGTTTGTGCACACATGTACATTTTTGTGTGTGTGCACAGGCGCTCATGTGCATTTCTGTGCGTGTGCGTGTGTGCATGTGTGTGTGTGTGTGTATGAGTGAGAGAGATAGTGAGAAAGAGGGGGCTCTAGCCACAGTTACGCAAGAGTCAACTCCCTTGCGCACAACATTGTGGTTCTGAAAAACAACGTTCTGCAACCAGCTGCCGCCTTCTTCCTGCTCTGGGGGAGATGGAATACACCCTACAGCTGTGGCCTGATGGAAAGGTTTATTCCAGACAGAAGACACAAACAAATTACAATAATAAAACTGGACACATGACTCTCGCAGGTAATTCTGCAGGTACACCATGCTAACACGAGATTCGCGTGGAGGCAGTGTGCCTGGTAGAGCCCCCTGGAGCACTACTGCAATGCCTTACCGTTCAACGGGAAGAGAAACACTCACCAGCAAAACATTTGGAGCAGAGGTTCATGGTTTTGCTGGACCTGCAAGGGAAAGACAGAAAGGAGTTAGAGCTGGCAAGCAGAGTGAGATTCACAGCGAGTTCCTTGGTAACCAGAGGCAATGGGTATTTTTTTTACAATTTAATGACTTTTTTCTTTTCGTTGTTCCTTAATAAATAAAAAAAACAATGCAGAAGTGTTGCTGTTGTTGCTTTTCTGCATGATCTCATGGCCCACAATGCAATGCTGTCAACGGGAGCTATATTAGTATATACACAGTATAGGCCTGGAGCCAGAATGGCCGTTCCAGTTCAGCGTGTGGGGCCAGTTTCCATCTACAGTTGATCGTCCAGATACGGTTTTCGACCACGATTTTCAAATTGTTTGTATAGGTCCGGTTTGCGGTCCCAACCGGACAACGGAACATCCAGTCGGAGTAACTGATGGAAGAGTTGGCGTGGGAACGGCTCCCTGGTCCGACAGCTGGCGACCTCGTTCACAATTAAGCTTCCAGCTGCGCGCGTTGAGAGATACAGAAACTGAGCGCAGACACTAAATGTACACGGGCGTCCCCTCGAGACGGCTTCTCGTCAGATTAACGCACAGGGCTGTTTTATCTGTGCGGTCACTTCTAGCACGCGGAACTGTACTTCCCTCCCGGGTGTTGAGAGCATCTGCCAAACGGCGGTAATGTAATGTGGTGTAGCGTAACCCGAGGGGAGAAGATGGAGGGGGAGCGAGCAGCTTAGCGTTAGCACGCCGGCGCTAATCACCCAGCACGCAGCTGGAGCCGAGCGGGTCCGTGGTAACACCAGCGTCCGCACACAGGAAGCGGTATGAGCCAAACGGCGGGATGAGCCGGGCGGGTGGGATAACCGCGGCGGGAATGGCGTTCTTTTCCGCGCCCTATAGGAAGTCTGCCTATCTCTGGGGACCGGGGGGGGGGGGGGGCTGTTGTGAATGTTGTTAGTGGTACTCAGCTCGCACAACAAGGCCTCACTGATCTGTGTCCGCCCACGCTGACAACGGGAACAATGACTTTATTTCACACGGTATAGGACAGCAGAGACCTGCTCGATAGAGGGGGCAGCAGTGCAGTGTGACATGTAGTTAAAGAAGTGGCCTTGTAACCGAAAGGTCAGATTCGCAGGTAGGACACCGCCGTTGTACTCAAGCAGGGCAGTTAGCCTGAATCACTTCCGTAGAGCCGACATTCAGCAGTATGAATGGATACCATGTAAAAAGTCTGCTAAATACCCATAATGTAATGATATACTTTATTGAGCCCCATGGGGTAATTTGTTCCATGAATTTGACCCAGGGCCTTGATTATAACCTTAATTTGAGGTTAAGGGCCTTGCTCAAGGGCCCAACAGCTGCGCGGATCTTATCGTGGCTACACCGGGACTTGAACCACCAAATTCAGTTCCAGGTCCCAGTCATGTACCTGAGCCCCTAAGACTACAGGCTGCCCCTAATGCCCCTAACGTAACGTAACGTAACGTAACGTAACGTAACGTAACGTAACGTAACGTAACGTAACGTAACGTAACGTAACGTAACGTAACGTAACGTAACGTAACGTAACGTAGCGGGTGAGGGGCATTAGAGCTAGCGCTAAACATGGTGCTTCTCCACACCCTGAGCCGGAGCAGGAGGCTGACAGCCGGGGCTGTGCTCAGGCTCCCTCAGAGAACACCTGACACAGGAACGCCACGCAGCCTCCCCATTAATTAACACCTGCGCAGACCGACAGCAACGACCTTCACCTGGGAAATGTCAAACGAAAGGTAATTGGGACCCGGAGAACGCTAAAACAGCCTCCCGTCACGCAACGCGCGGACAGGACGGCAGAGGCGCCGCGAAGCCCGACGCGTTTACCGGGGACGGAATGTTCCGGAAACCTCCATCGATTCGACGCGCTTGGCTCGGAGGGATCGATCTCCTCAGAGAACGGGTTCCCGGCCCTTACCCCAGTACCTGAGCATACAAAATCCAGGTTTTTTTTTGGGGGGGGGGGTTTTTTTAATAAAACGGGGGTTTTGACCTCCATCGTCTCAGTAATTACTGCGCTGTCACAAGATAAGCCAGGGCAGGGTCTAAGGTCTGCATGTCAGATTTTCCACCGTATGAGGACCTAATTAAGAGATTCAGGGCCTTACACAAAGTACAGTAACATCAGTGTTCAGACAAGTGTCTGCACCGGCTTAACGGAGCCTACTAACTTCTGCACTGACCTCAAACCACAATCGGGACCATGCTACGTCTGTCCCGTTAACCCCTTAAGGCACAAGACGACAAACATGTCATTAGAACGTTCGGAAGGTTTGTTGGATAAGAGCGTCTGCCAAATGCCAATAATGTAATGTAATGTAAGGGAAGGCTTTATGATACAGCTTGTTAATGACATAGTATTTACCCAGTAAATACTACAGGCACTTATTAGGCAACCACTCTGACCACTCAAGTACTACCTAATACGACACAAGTAGCAGTGTATTTACCCAGTAAATACTCTGTAATTACACGGTAAATACTCTGTAATTAACAGGCTGGAGAATAAAGCGTTACCGAATGTTGTTAGCCTAACTAACACTGAGGTAAGGATCACTACTGCTAATTGAAAACAATTGTGCTCTAGAACACCGACTTTGATAAAAAACGTTCCGGGAACCGTACTCCTGAAAGGGTTAACGCATATGCGCTCAGCCCGGCTCCGTCTCCAGATCCCCGGTACAAACTCAGCCTCAGCAATCACCTTGCTTCACTGAAGCCGCCATTAATGTCAGCCCAGTAGGTGCACCAACTAAACACACTCAGAAAACCCCCTCGGGGCAAGACACCCAACATTTTAAAGAAATATTAAGATAAAATAAAAAAACATTATTTTATTTTATTTTTTTTAATAACCACCGGCAGCGACAGCAGAAATAACAACAATCAATCTCCATCACAATCAATGGCAATCATAGTGATTGGCAATCAGGCGGGGCGGCCGGGGCTGGAATAATGCATGCTAAAGAGCGCTGATGAGCTGCATTAATGAGGCGCCGGGGCTGATGGCGCGGCCGCTGCGCTAATGAGCCGCCCTGATTGGGATGACTGACAGGCCAGACTGACGCTGTCACCACGGAGACGCCGCGCTGAGTGGCAGCCGAGGAGGAGGGGGGGGGGCGAGGGCAGGGGGGGTCAGGGCGGGTTAGAGCAGCAGCCGTCGACGCGGAGAAGTTGTGACAAGTTATTCAAACGTGACAAATCAGGGACAAGTGCGCGATCCGACGCACTTCACAAACGCTGCTTTTCTGGGACCTCACTAAAGGAGTGCAGTTATAGTTTCTCACAGAGCAGCTTTTCTGGGACCTCACTGAAGGAGTGCAGTTATAGTTTCTCACAGAGCAGCTTTTCTGGGACCTCACTGAAGGAGTGCAGTTATAGTTTCTCACAGAGCAGCTTTTCTGGGACCTCACTGAAGGAGTGCAGTTATAGTTTCTCACAGAGCTGCTTTTCCGGGACCTCACTAAAGGAGTGCAGTTATAGTTTCTCACAGAGCAGCTTTTCTGGGTCCACACTAAAGGAAACAACTCTGAAAGTGGAGTTACACAGTTTCTCAAAGCAGCTTTGGGGAGACCTCACTAAAGGAGACATCAGGAGCGCAGTTACAGTTTCTCACAGAGCAGGCTGCCCCACCATGATCTCATTTACACATCCCAGGATGAACTGAAACAAAACTGTTCTAGTTTGTGAACATAAAAAAAAAAACATAAAAAACCTAAACTACCGCCCACAGTGAGACACATGTTTAACTGCCAATATGTGACCAAGGCTACGTCCCCATAGGCTAGCTTCTAGAGCAGGGTAATTGAGCATATCCGGCTTTGCAGTGGCATTCCGTCTGGTTATTCCTTGAATAAAAAAGCGCTTTTCCCAAAGCAGATGAAAACAATTGGCTCCGATGGGGTGAGAGGAATAAAAACAGTCCCACCACACCGATAAAATCACTTCTAGCCCACCTACGGCTGACATGCAGTGCACAATGCTGGTGTTCCCCTGACCCCTGAGAAAATAAAACGCAATAATCTTTATAGCACAATAAATAAAGACTTTTAGGTACAGACAATTGCGCATTTCAGAAACTGCTCACTCTAAAAGGAGGATCCCAGCCCAACCCTATATGCTGACTATTACTAAGAAATCGTAAACTTCTAAAGTGCATTTTAGTGAAATTCAATCTTAGAGCAACCCGATACACTCCAGGTTAAGGCTAGCATGCAAACAGAATGCAAGCTAAGCAAGATGTTGGCTCATCTTTATCAAACGCGCCTGTTCATACCACAGAAGACAACACTCCTGAAACACACCCCAGGGACACCGCGGTAATCTAGTGTCTTTAGGGGAGGGGGGGGGGGGGGAATCTGCAAAAGCATTAAAATTCATATTAGCAGCCCCAAAATGAAGGCTTGGCCTTCCTCCAGTGCCCTGAAGCATAAGCCCCCACCCAGGGGTCAGCCGGCGGGGGGGGGGGGATGGGGGTGTATCATAAAGAAGAATCACTGAGCTAGCTGGATAAGTTTACCCGAAAAAAAAACCCGAAGCAGCTGTTTTTACTTCAGTCCATGCACCAGGTTTGGACCAGTGAACTTATTCAGCTAACTCAGTAATGCTGCGGAGACAGTCCTCCCGGGAACACGTTCATAATGGTGTCAGATATCCCGTTCCCTGGAGCAGGCAGACGATCGCAGGAGCGTAGTGCCGAATGGCGCATCGGAATGATGAAACTGACAGCCCAGGCCCAACACATTTTATTTATCCACAGGCCTACATAACGAGCACACTTCACACCACCTAAGAGCCTGAGCCCCGCCCACGCAGCGCACAAACCGCCACTTAAAGCGCGCGAGGGAGAGGGGGAGAGAGAGAGAAAGGGGGGGAGAGGGAGGGAGAGAGAAGAACAGTGATGAGTTCCATCACCGAGATGCCTTTGCATCTCTCTCTCCCTGACACTGACACTTCTTCCTCCTCTCACTCTCTCCCTCCTCGCACACGCACACGCACACTCAAACCAATGGAGGCTGGCTCACTCTGGGGAGGGTGAAGCTGGAAGTGGATTAATCTGACATCTCCTGCTAAATGTCACCGGCAATTAAGGCTTATGAGGGCGGCGAGAATTCCAATCAAGTCACTGAACCCTCCTCAGCTCAGAGAGCATCGGAAAAATCACTGGGGCTGATCTGAGTGTCTGTGTGTGTGTGTGTGTGTGTGTGTGTGCACGCCTGTGTGTGTGTGAGTGACTAAGCCACCACACAAAGAGAGGTATGCCCTAAAACCACTAGAACAGCCAACTCACACACACTCTCTCTCTCTCCCTCCCTGTTCGTCTCTTGATTCTCTATATTAAAATGCTAATTCAAACATTTATTCAAATATTGGCATGAGCACACATAGGCAGAGTAAAGCCCTGCTTCACACCCTTTCATCCTCTGTGTTTGGCTGAGGCTCTGTGTGTGCATCACACACACCACACACACACCACACACACACCACACACACACCACACACACACCACACAAAACCACTAGGGACAATGAGGGCTCCATGCCCTGCACAGAAAAGGCCCTCGTTGCTGAATCAGCAGGACAGGGTCTTTGGGAAGGGCAATGTGTCCTCAGGACAAACCCCTCCACACACAGCACACTTCAGCCATCCATGGGTTAAACGTTACTTGTGATGTACTCCAGGGTTTTCCCATCTCACCTTTAAAAATGTCTCCCATCGCTAATCAGTGTCAATGTGAGAGCAGGCTAAAAACAGAGAACTTACTACTTAACTCTGCTACAGGGCACAACAGCTGCACTCTTGACCATGGGGTTGTTGCATGCATGTTCAGAAAGCAAACCTTAAAACAGGTCTACCACAAATGACACGTCAACATTTACCGTGTCACATTCAAGGTCAGTCCAACTTTCTGAGTGGCAGGGAACCTCACCTCACTGCAATGCAATGCAAAGCTGTGAGAAGGGTAGATTCAATGCACGGTCTCATTCTAATCCCTCAATAAACATTTAGGTTGCAGAATACATTAATTATGCTTATGCATCCTAAACCACAATGTCAGAAGCCATATCTACATGTCAAATGTTTGACAATATTTATATGTCAAAACAGCAAGAAGATTCTTAAAAGTCAAGGAAAAGTTTGTATATCACCGAAAATCAGGCAAGTCTCTCCGATCAAATTATTTGCTCTTAACACCTTGACCCTCTACAGACAGATGGTTTACATCCATTAGTAACATATAAAAAGCAATGGTTTAACCTGTGTGAGTTTGCTATTCTGCTGTATTACCCTAATCATAGTAATGGCGGGAAACTGCCTGTTAGGCTAATGCTTGAAGCTCAGGCCAGGAATACGCAGTCAGATTTCTCTACCGACATTTCAGCCCGGAAAAGCCATGGGAGGGTCATACAAACTCTGCATTGTCTCGTCTAGAATGCATACATGTTTATGACGTTCTCCTATGGCTACTGGCGCAAGGCTTAAAAATAGAACTGGCACAATTTAAAGGTCCCATATTGTACACCAGCCCAGCACTTAATTTCAGGTCCCAATATCCATAAGAAGAAAACCAGTGAGGTTTTAATCTCTATCCATGTCCTTTCTCCAGCACCTCTCATGGTTTTACCAAGAACAGGCAGTTTTAGTGACTGTCTTTAAAGCTCGTTAAGATAAATGAATCTCTGTCTTAAGGCCTTCTGTGCCAAGGTACTGGATTTCTTAAGGCCACATTGTGGGCAGTGCTGAATTGATATGCAAATGAGCATATAGTTGTGACATCATAAAGTCCAAATGGCTCCTTTAAATGCAGTTTCTTAATACGGAGTGCGTGGATTTCTTTAGGGATTGTTCATTTTGTCACTTTCACTTTTTACAACTGCTTTATAATCCACATAGCAAGAGAAATGAGGGACGTTTGAGCTATGTCACGACTTCAGTATTATACACGAAGAAACTTCCTGTCATATAATTTACAACTAAATACATATTTCTGCATGGCTAGCCATGAAACAACGGACATGAGCTACGCACTAAAGAGGCCACACGAAGACAGACTGCGAAAATCGACAGCTGGCCGGTACTTTTAGGACACCTGGATGTGACCTAAAAAACTGTTCCTATCGTTAGTCTGGAAGGGCGAGGCGGGCCCGTGGAATGTATTAGCTACACTAAACTAACGCTCCCTCAACTCAGATGAAACGAGTTGTGTGTACCAATGGTATAGTTGCTCTCAAAATATAACCCAAAACGGATGTCAATGTTGACTCCTGCGGTTTCTGGAAGTGACCTCTCCAATCACCACTCCGGACATGAAAGGTTCAAACGGCACTTCTTTATAGTAAGTCAGCAAGCTAACGACACTGACCTTAACTGACACGGAACAAGTTACATGCTAGGACTACTATGCAAAATGATATGATTATGGCGCAGACGCGTTCAGTATCTAAGAAGGGTCCCTTGGTAGAATGAATTGGCAAGCTAGTCAGCCAACAGTAAAGCTATGTTCATACCAGGATCTGATGAGTGAATGATGCCAATTAGCCAGCTGGCTGGCTAGTTGCTTAGCTAGCTAGTAGCAACGAGGGGAATCTAGGCTTAATACTATAATAATAATACTCAATAATAATACTACAAATATTACCAAGCACGTTGGTCATATTCCGCAGTTGTGTGCTTGATAACGTTATCTGTCTTAATTTTAGAGTCAGCAAGCTATGAGTGACAAAATACCTTTAACAGTACAAAATATTGGTAGCCAACTAGCTAAATACACGTGTGCTATCCTGCTAGAAAGACTGTTAAACATGAACAATATTGCAGCGGTCTACGGTTGCGCACAGAAAATGATTAGCTAGCTGATTAGCCATGTCAATAATGCCAATTATAACTGGCTAGCTAGTCGACATGACATAGCTGGTTAGCCATAAACGAGCAATGCTGGCTAAAGTGAAAGTTATTAACGTAATGTTAGTTAGATACATCCAATACCTTGAAATACCAACATAGCTTCAGACAAGCGACGCGTCATGGGTCGCAGTTTATGGGTGTAGCGTTAACGGTATTGTCCCAATTTAAATCCTGAACCTAGCTAGCTAGCTAGCCACCCAGTCAACTAAAACTCCCCCACCCCCATCTGGGCCTACGAAATAACAAGATCATTAATCTTTAGCTAACGTTACCATGCTACAGCAGTGTAGGAATTCAGTTGATTTTCCATCAGTAAGCAAATCTACAAGTAAATCCGAAACCGACGATTCAGCTAGTCTCACCCCCAGAATCCACAGGGACAGCGGGGAGGTATGCTGGGTGGCTTGCTGCGTTCACTGCCAGTGTCCCCCATAGCTCCAGAGTCGGTAGCTCCAAATAGGTGAGACCGGGGATGGAGACGCGGCCTGTTCAATATGAGGAGGTTCCTCGAACAGCTACGGGCTGATAATCTCCACTTTCCTTGGTACTCCTTTGTCCGAATAATAAAATAGGCTGGTGTGCTTTGCCGACACGAGCGGCCACCACAACAAAAACTATACAAACAATACAAATCTAGCGTGAAAACGACCGCAGATAGTGCGAGGGTCCGCACCCGGAGCCAAGGCCGATCAGCTGGAGTAAAGGATGTACCATTCCCACAAACGGGGGGTGGCCATTAATTTCCAACCAACAACTATAAAGAGGATTTAAAACCAGACACAACCAAGTGGATATGTCAGACTCTAATAAATAAAACAGCAATACTTAAGTTAAAGCATTGAATCACTGTAAAAAAAAAATCGTAACTTGTTCTTTGTCAACACAAGAAATATAACATCCCTTACTTATGGGGTGGAACCATCCACCTTTCTGCCTTTACGGGGGTGAGCACTCGGCAAAGAAAGGACAATACAGGAAACTGACGATACGTGGGCCACCATATTGGCTCAAAATTTGCGGTAATATTTCTGAAGACTCTTCTCAAAGCGGGTTCCGAGTTCGATCATTCTTTATTGATTTGTGCTTTATTACAGGATCCGTTTGCGAGAGTGTAGTTATAAGTAAATAAGCCAAAGCAAAATTCACCACGTACTTTTGCTTGCCATTACTACATTGCATTGGTTTGCTAATTATGCAGGATGATTTCCTTGTTCATTTTTTCCCCCAGATGGTTTGTCTACTTTAAACATTTCCTAAATCACTTAGGGGCATTCATAAAGTTACTTTTTCCCCATCGATCATGAATATGTATGTACATTTTTAGAACTCTCTATATGCAAAAATCAGCTATTGGGTATTGCTCAGCATGGATGAGTTTGTGATATTCCAGACAATGTCTCAGTTAATATAAGCCTTCTTTGTACAATTAATATGTGTTGCATATAAGACAGACAGGTAAATGCTAACGGTATTGGCACCATGCATATTTGTATTTCATTGCATTTATTTGGGTCAATGCTGTGTTTATCTGTCTGTGGTTAGAGGTCCTATTTTAGTGTAGGCTAGTGGTTTTAATTCCTGGTCCTGAAGAGATGCAGGGTGTACTGACTTTTGTTTTTGTTTTTAGATCAACAATCATTTCAGACCCTAGAAACCAGGTGAGGGGAGGTAACTGTGTAATTAACTGCTTTAATAGAGTGCTGAGTAACAGCCAGCACCCCCCTGTGGCTTTCCAGGACCAGGAATGAAGATCACTGGTGTAGGGTACCCCCCAAATCGAACTCACCAGTGTCTTTTGATTAGTGGCAACTCATCTGAGACTTTCAGCCTTACATCATTTTTAGGATTAAAGGTACAATAGGTAATTTTGGACTTCTAACAGTCAAGAGAGGAATTGCAGCAACAAACATCCTCAAACCACAGCATTGTTTATCCTCCTGCTTCTCTGTGAATGCACTGAAGTTGAACAAATTGCATATCAAGGTCATTAGAACAAACAACACAGTACACACAGCAGGTCAGATAAGCTACAATTCACAAAGAATCAGTTGTACAGCCAAGAACAGTATGTCCATTACCCCAGTCAGGAAGGAATTAGGACAGTAACTACAGCACCAAGTTAAAGACACATTTATTTAAGTGTTTGTTTGTTTGTTTGTTTGTTTGTTTGTTTGTTTGGTAACAGGTGTGGCTTTGCAGCATACGTGATCTGACAGCTCCACCTCAGAAATATAGGTGGATATATATATATATATGTGCTCAGGCAGTAAGAGCAGTCGTCTGGCAGTTGGAGGCCCGGGCTGTGTCGAAGTGTCCCTGAGCAAGACTCTTAACCCCCAAATGCTCCTGACGAGCTGGTCGGCGCCTTGCATGGCAGTCAACTGCCATCAGTGTGAGAGTGTGTGTGTGAATGGGTGAATGAGAAGCATCAATTGTACAGTGCTTTGGATAAAGGTGCTATATAAATGCCAACCATTTACCATTTATTATTATTATTTATTTATTTATTTTTGAAAAGACTGCCAGAGAGGGGCAGAGCCTGTGGTGGAGACCTGCCAGCAAGCCTGTCAGATACTTCAAGTTTATCATAAAGGTGAAGAAAATAAATTAATATTGCATCATGTGCATTGCATTTGTTGCAGACTTTTTTTTTTCCCTTGAATAAGCACCTCGGTATATTTTACATGCATCCCCCGTAGTGAAATGCATATGAGATTATTTAATGCATAATTCCTATTATTAATTAACCACACTGAATGCGGAATACTGAAACGGCACATTTTCTACACTTGTTTGAGCCCCGCATTCACAAGCCGCGGTGCAGAGAGGAAGACTAGGGACG
Organism: Conger conger; assembly: GCF_963514075.1. Lineage (NCBI taxonomy): Eukaryota > Metazoa > Chordata > Actinopteri > Anguilliformes > Congridae > Conger > Conger conger. The sequence goes on along the minus strand of NC_083760.1, from coordinate 8,287,764 downwards.
GCTGAGCAGTGCAAGGCTCCAGGGGACAAGGCGTGTGGGTGGGCGGGTGGGCTGGCAGAGAGGGGCCATCTCCCATCAAAGCGCAGTGTCTCCCCCCATCGCAAGATTAATCCAGCCCCAGGCTTCGAGGCCTCCGGAGACTGTACCGCACCACTTCAAAGGCAGAACTTACACACACCCTTATACACACATATACCGTAATAAACACGAGAACTTAAGGAACTTAATGAATTAATGAGACATCAAATATGAAGACAACCCAAATGCACACACACACACACTTGAGAATCAAAAAATATAGATTTAGACCTGCACAGAAACATATTGTATGTACTGTACATCCAATCAAAGAGTTACCCAATTAACCTGTAACCAATGAACAACAATTCCGTGTACAGCATTCTGTAATTCTAACCAATGAGTTTAGTTTAAGGTGAGTCTGCACTCTTTATCTATGCTGTGAAACTTTGTTGTTTTCAGCCCTGAGGAGGACTGCGAAAAAAGAAAACGCGGTCTCCAAGGAGACCTGATTCATTTAATAGGAAGAAATTGGAGGGGTGAACACTTCTGTTAATGCCCTCCTGGGTAGCATTCAACAACCAGGCACTTTCGGAAAACTTTGTGTGGAGTTTCAGTGGAGGTAAGCCATACACTGTACACATTCCTGCAAACTTATTCTTACAATTTTACTTGCAAACCCTCATGCACCAATTAGTGTATACTCAGTTTTACACAGTCAAAAGTGGTAATGTTCCCTCGATGGGTGATATCTGAGGTATTGGGGTAATGACACACAAGGGATGTATCTAGCCCAGTGTCTCCAACCCTGGTCCCGGAGAGCTACTGTGTCTGCTGGTTTCGTTGGTACTCTGCACTTAATTAATCAATTAGAGCAGTTGATTACGCAGTTACCTCACCTCAGCTGGTTACCCGGGTCCCAACAGGGTGCTGATTTTAAGGCGAAAACAAAAACCAGCAGACCCAGTAGCACTCCAGCACCAGGGTTGGAGACCACTGATCTAGCCTGTTTGATTAAAAAAGATTGACAATCCCTGTGTAGTCATAGTGTAGTCATATTCATAAGATATCATTCTCTGCTTATCAAATAACTTCTATCCTCTATTTTAGATGACAACACCACTCCAACCACTGAAAGAGGAGGGAGATGCACTAATGCCTCCAGCATTACCCAGGGATGGGAGGGCTTCAGTCAGCTATATGACAGCATGTGATCGCACATCAGCGCCCCCTGCTGGTCAATAGGGTTCAACTCCTGAGCTACTCACAAAGGCTGTGTCCAAATCAGCACATTTGCATACTATTGAGTATAGGTGTTGCAAACAAGTTGCATCCAATGTGTATACTCAATAGTAGGCACTCAATATTCCTTCCTCTAGCTTATGTCTGTGTGAGTCCAGCGTGGTGGCTGACAACATATAGTTTGGAGGTGTTCTTGTGTGCTCTCTCCCAAATTGAAGAAGAACGCATGAAAAACAGAACAGCTGATGGAGGAAATGACAAAATATGTACAGTGAGGTCCCTAATGCTTTTTCAAGATTTGGCTCTGTACTCCCCTATTTCAGATTTGGATAATGTATAATGTTGAATAATGTAATTGCCTTAATGAAAGCTGATTCATAAAGACTAATATGAGATGCAGGCAAACATCATTAAAATGGATTGCGTCAGAAATCCATGTGCATACATGTTAGTCTATAGAATAGCTGTTTTCTTATTTACGATGCCATCCCCTGGCAGTTTTGTGGGAAACGATTTGTGGCAGGGAAACCAAAAAAGTGTTTACAAAATTAAACAGTCCCCTGGGTAGCAGGTACCTTCTAAACCCCCCCTCAAAAGGATGTCTGCCAACTCAGCTGTACAACAGCATTTGTCCACTGCTCCGAAGCAGACTGTATAGCTGGTTGGTGAACACCAGCCTGCAAATTTTGTCAGCAGTGAGAGTGCTTTGCTGCAAAACTGCAAGGAGGCTACACGGTGTTGTCACCAGCGAGAGTGCTTTCCTGCAGAACTGCAGGCAGGCTACAGGGTGTTGGCAGCAGTGAGATTGCTTTCCTGCAGAACCGCAGGCAGGCTACAGGGTGTAGTCACCAGTGAGATTGCTTTCCTGCAGAACCGCAGGCAGGCTACAGGGTGTTGTCACCAGTGAGATTGCTTTCCTGCAGAACCGCAGGCAGGCTACAGGGTGTTGTCAGCAGTGAGAGTGCTTTCCTGCAGAACTGCAGGGAGGCTACAGGGTGTTGTCACCAGGGAGAGTGCTTTCCTGCAGAACTGCAGGGAGGCTACAGGGTGTTGTCAGCAGTGAGAGTGCTTTCCTGCAGAACTGCAGGGAGGCTACAGGGTGTTGTCACCAGGGAGAGTGCTTTCCTGCAGAACCGCAGGCAGGCTACAGGGTGTTGTCACCAGGGAGAGTGCTTTCCTGCAGAACCGCAGGCAGGCTACAGGGTGTTGGCAGCAGGGAGAGTGCTTTCCTGCAGAACCGCAGGCGGGCTACAGGGTGTTGTCAGCAGGGAGAGTGCTTTCCTGCAGAACTGCAGGCGGGCTACAGGGTGTAGTGTGAGATGCTGTGAGCACAGCATGACGCAGGGGGGGAAACAGACATGGGGAGAATGAGTACAGACACACGCTGACGCTACACAGGATGTCACTCCGGCCGGATGCCGCGTGACGGGTTTAGCAGCTCCGCCCTCCACGTGTGCTCTGCGGGAGAAACATGTGGCCTGCTACACGCGCCTAAAAGCCTGGCAGGGTTACAGTCCTCCTGCATCCCAGGGTGCACTGGGACAGAGAGATTTCCTGGAGGGCTCTTCCTCCATCGCCCAATCTGCTGATCAAAGTAGCGCTAAACTGCTCCAAACTACAGAGGGAAAAAGAGGGTACTTTGTGGAGCACACAATTAGCCAGAATTAGTTTTCCCAAAACGCCCCCCCCCCCCCCCCCCAATAAAAAAACATGTTTTTTAAACCGTTCCTCTCGTACGGAGGGAGGAGGCCTGGGCTAACAGTCCTGGTTTAACTGTAGGTGATGGCTCCATAGATCCCAGAGTAGATGCTTAATTAGTTTTTATGAGGCTGTAAACTAGGCAGGAGGAGGGGGGGTTTGGGAGATGAAAGAGAATACTGAGGAAAACCTCCTTCTGGCAAAAGAGAGAGAGAGAGAAAGAGAGAGAGGAAGAGAGGATCGTATAGGAGAGAAAGTGAGGGTGGGAGGGAGAGGGGGAGAGAGCGATTTGACTGAGCAGATATTATAAAATGCAGTTTATGTGCTGTTGACATGCACACATGCACACACACACAAACACATACATTTTGATAGCTAGGCGGAAAGTGATGTCAATAGAAATTATTTGTAAATAGACTATATCGAGCAGCCCCAGTCGTGGATCATTTTGCAGTTAAAACATTTTCTCTTCCACACCTTTGAAACGCTTTCTCAGATCTATATCACAGAATGCCACAGCTGTGATTAATATGCTTTTCTTTTTAGAAATACATTTATTTTATTTTATAATTACGGGTATCTTAACAAACATCTCATGAGTTTTATTTCTGCAGAGCACCCCATCGTAAGCTTTCCCCTTACTCTGTTAGTTCATTTTATATTTCCCCTCATCATATGTACCCATTTAAGCCTGTCTACTCTTTGTTGATCACTGTTGATTTTAGTTTGTTTATATTGACTTTGGCCCTTGTCTGCGGAACTTAATGGCTTCTGTTTGTGACTTGTTAATTCCTATTAGAACACAACTTGTCTTCCCGGATGTCTATCAGTGTCCAAAACAGCTTACATACCTACTATTGGGTATCTATGCTGCATACAATTTGTATACTGATTAGTAGGCAAGTAAGCTCTTTTGGACACAACGTTGGCCTTGGATTATTAGGAAGGCCAGCAAGGCAGAAACACTTGGACCAGCTTGGATGGGGAGGTAGTAGTCATGTCAGTAGCAGTTAAAAGTAGGTTAAAAAAGCCGGCATCCATCTACAGTATATAAAGTCAGTTGACAGTATTGCTTACTGTCCGACGGCCAGATTGTCGGCATCAGCAAGGTGTTATTTCCCCCACCCAACCTCAGCATCGCCATTCTCAGGACTGATTGCTTCCTTCGGATTCGATTCAGGACAGCTCACATTTCAAATTGAATGTACCCTGTCTCGGGTTGATGTTCGGGCGGAAGCAGACGGGGCGTGGGGGAGACCTATGCCCCGGGGCGGGGGTATAAACCATGTATATGGGCTGTAAAACATATCAATTCCAGATTGGGCTGAAAAAAAAGTTAACCGAGAAATGAAGCTGAGGCAACTACGGTTAATGTTTGTTAGACGGAATTTATACACTGCCAGCGCCGATCTCTGCAACTGCCTGGCCAGCTACGCCCTCTAGTGGTCCATCCTTATAAAACTGAGGACTTGTGGACTGAGGGAAACCCTGGTCCTTTAAATCAGCCACCGATTCAGACCCAAGAAGCCAGGCGAGGCGAGTTAACTGTGTAATTAACTGCTCACATTGATCAATTAAGTGTTGATCAATGAAAATCAGCATACCATTTGATTTGATCCAGGACCAGGGGGTATTTCCCAAAGCTGACTAACCGAGTAAGCCGGACTTCCGGTTCTGATAAACCCGGAACAGATATTTTCCTCGGGTCCATGTTCCATATTTGAGGGGGTTCCAGGTTTTACTCAGTGCAGAAGTCAAGCTTGGTGAGTTTGCCAGCCTTGTGAAATACTCCCCAGGTTTGCTGTCCCTTGGGGCAGGGCGATGGGTGAAGGTTGCAGATGTACAGAAGGGCTGTTCCTGTAGGTTTTCACTTCTACACACCACACACACCTGATTCAGCAGCTCAACAAGATCTCTAGCTGTTTACTGAGGTTTGCTTTGTTAGAGTTGGAGTGAAGACCCACAGGACAATAGATCTCCAGGTACGCTCTAGCTATTGAATGAAGTGTGCTTTGTTGGGGTTGGAGTGAAAACCTACAAGAAACACTGAATAAAGTTAGAGGAAAATAAAGAGCAGAGCATTAAAGGAAAGTGCCAATGTCTTTGGTAAATGGTTGTAATTACAAAGGGGAACAAGGAGGACGGCGGGGTTTCTGTAAGTGTCTGTAGTTCCGATGAAGTCATCCATCTCCTGGAATAGCAGGTCTCGGAACAGGTGAACAGAGAAAAGAGTTCTGGGAATCGGAAAAAGTAAAAGTATCAAAATATCACTGAAGATCAAATTATACCCTGTAAACAAAACAAGACACAGGATAAGTACTAATTTTTTGTGTTGTAAAGAGAAGAATTCTAATTAAAAACAGTCCAATTAAAAACAGGATCTGAATAATTTAATTTGTGATTCAACCCACAAACACGGATTAGACTGACTGAAACATAGCCTAGTTAAAAAAAAGACACAATTGTTGAACTGTTATGAGTGAACAACAATATGTTGTACCACACCAAATTACATGCTATAATTGTCAACCACAATGCCATACCAAAACATATATATAAATCCAATTAATAATTTAATCATTCATTAAGTTAACAAATTAATACCTTGTTTTTATGTAATAATTGTCCTATAATTAGTAATATTGTGGAATATTTTGCTCTGTGCATGTTTTCGTCATATTATTTATGCATTTAGTTAATGAGAAAGAACAGAACGCTGATAAACTGTAGAAACAACATCAGGTATTTATAGCCAAGCCGATTGCTTGCCTTCCACGCAGACCCGATGCCAGGCAGATCTACTAATCTTAATGGAGTTGTATATGGATATGCATGAACCTAATTGCCATCCGCCACCCATCCGCATAATATAAAGATCGACGATCTGCGCTGAATTAGACCGGAATTGAAGTCTCCGAGCAAGGCATATATTCTTAACTCCCGTCCCTGGCTGTAGGCACAAAATCTAGCTGTGCTAAAATTCAGTGATTGATAATAGATTAAGAAAGCCTCCTTGTCATGATAAAGCAAACTGGACAGGAGAAAACAGAAAGAGGGAGAGAGAGAAAGAGAGAGAACAGAGGAGGAGGAGGAGGAGGAGGAGGATGACTGCATACTTTACACAGAGGCCGTGTTCGAAACTGCATATTCAGTATACTGCTCATACTCTATTCCAATGAAAATCATTGGAATCCCCCCCCATGTTAAATCAGAAGCAGGCCCACCATTATCTGGCTTCATTTGAAGTGGAACTCAATGTATGGATCAACAAACCGCTGCAATGAAGCGTGGGATCCTGGAACTCTCTGGCTAGTTCAAGCCCCAGAGAATGTTCCGGATCCTGGGGAGGAATGTGCTGGAACTGTCTTCACCTCACCCAGCAGAGGAAAGGGCCCGAGAGATGTTGCTTTAGTGCCACGCCCTTTCCCTCAGATGTACCTGAGCTGTCGTTTCTCTGTGCTCTGCCTCTCAGTGGAACATGAGGAGGAGAGAGAGCTGGAAAAGGTGACTGAGAATTGTAGATCACTGAGACCCTGATGCTGCCATTAGTGGCCGCCTCACCGGCGAAGGCGCGGCCGGTCTGAGACGGCGTTTATCAGGCTCCGTTTGCCGTCGAGCGTTCGCCCATCTCCGTCCGCATCGCCACTTCCCACATCACAGGAGATTAGTCCAAAGCAACGTTTACTTTAGAATTCAGCGGCCGCTGTTATCTCTCTCTGCGCTCCCCTTTTAAACGGTCCATTCGCACAAGTGGATATTTACTGAAACAATGCGGATGCCCTCGAGCACGCCCCGGGGAATTGAACCTGCGACCTCCCCGTTGCGCGGCCGGCTCGCAAAGCGTCGCACTACGCCGCCGCCCGCCCACGCAAGGCAACGTCAGGGCCGCTCAATTCAGCGTTCCCGTGACCCCCCCACACCCACACCCCTGCCACCATCCCACCACCTACGCTCTTCTCTTAAATACACACTTCTAACCCAGATTACGCGCCCATACCCTCAGCTTTTATGTAAGATATTGAGTTCTGAACGAGGGCTTAGCCTAACACCCTGTAATTTCACAGCGCGTCGTCAGGTACGAAACCGTGGTGTCATCTCATCGTCCCACGCACGCGGCACATCGACTATACGCGGGTTATGTAACTTGTGTAAGACGGAATAAGGTGTTAACTGGCAGATGTAGCGCTGTTATAGACCAGTGTTGGGCGATGGAGGTTTGTTTTCATTGGTTTGTGAGTTGCCCAGCTCATTCCTAAACGCTGATCTGGTTATGCTGGGTTATAACACACTTAGGAACACCCTTTATCTGAAATTAGGCAAAATCTGTGGAATAGATGTATCAATTTGAAGGCATGAATAAATTAGTACATTAGAAAATCACAGGCCCATGAACTGTGCTTCAAAAGAGGTGGTTTTGTTGTAACGATGTATTTTATTTTATTGTTTTTACATTTTACATGATTGTACTTGCATGTTGTTTAAGACTTATGCCAACGCATGGTTGAAAATGTAGGCCCTTGGTACACTAAGAGTCCCTCTTTCCAATCCCTAAACAGTACACCAACAATTAAAATGTTGGTTTGGAGTACGTTTCGCATGATATTATGGATGTCGCATTTGAATGAATGTATTCATATTAACATGCGAGTTGTTAACATAATCAAGAGCTAAGCCTGTCTGTCACTTGATTTTGCCTTCATCACACCGTCGATCTCATCATCTTTCCCACCTTCTTCCGAGATGCCTTTCAATCTCCCACTTCCCACCCCAGGTCAACGCAATGCAGCGCCAGAGACAGTAATTGAAGCTCCGGGAAGCCGGCTGTTTTATATTTTCTGTCTTTAATGAAAGTGGCATTATGGTGTCACTCACAAGGCCCCGGCGCCTGATCGACACACCGGCTCATTATTTCCCCTTCGAGACGGGAGCCTAATGCAATCGCGTCTCGTTTGTTGGTCCCCCTCTTCGTAAATTGAAGTCTGCGGAACCTTCCCGCTTTGGTGGAGATTAAAGCCAGGAGTGGGGATCCGCAGAAAACCCACCAGTGCCTTGGGAATCGGCAGGATGTAAAGGTTACTCTTCAAACGCCAAGGACTCCAGCCTTCGGTACTCACTGGCTATACGGACAAACACTTACAGAACATCTGCGTTTGACCGGAGAACAAGCAGAATGCACCTAATGCATTGATTATTTAAAGCGTAAACTGAAGTAAAAAAATATATGTTTTGTTCGTTTCTGTATCCATCAATATATAAACGAACATAGTGCCGACGTAGATTTTGAATTCACTGGCGTTCAACGACACTATAGCAGAATACGTCACAACTTTGCAGGGCGGCACAACTGAAGCATATAAGATCAGTCAAACCATGGTGAAGACCAATGACCTACCAGTGGAACTTTGAGATGAAGTTGTTATGAGGCTTGATGAGGCTTGATAAGGTTATAAAAAGACTGGCAGAGCTTTGAACCTCCCCAGGAGCGTCCATAGTAAAACGGAAAAAAATGGCAGGACCTTCTGTTACCATGACACTATGCGGCTGTCCGACAAAATTGAGCAAATGGATCAGAAGGGAGATTGTCGTTGAAGTGACAGAGGCCAGATATAGATATAGAGCAGAGCTGAGAAAAAATATTCAACAATCTGTTCATAAATTTGCTTAAATGAGTTTAAATATTTAGGAGCAAACTAATGCATCCCAATTGGTAGATGTGCTTCTAAATTATTTTTACATCTTGGCACACACCAATCAGAAGCAAATGCTCCTAAAATGGGAGCACTGTTGAGTCTCGGTGTGTATGTGTGCTTTTTAATTTTCTTTAACAGACAAAATAACAGACGTTATTCATTCTCGTTTTTATTCAAGTTTACAACCTGGGTAAGACAACAGGTAACACACTGAAATGGGTGGGATGTGGTACGGGTTATCCGCAGTAAGATGCAGAACCCCTCTTTTTGCACTGTACATAGTAGTGGCAGGTAACCCTGGCACACCTCTGACTTCCCTGTATATATCCCAGCATGCACTGGTACCATCAGCACAATACTGTACAAAACCAAGCACCTGTATCTAAAGACGGCTGTGATTCAAAATTCACAATTCGATGAGATACGAAATAACAGGGACTTTAATAATATGTATATAATAATCAGGCGTTCCTTAGGAGTAACAACAATATGCATATCAGAATTATCCATATATTCGTCTTTAAATTAAAAATCACAACTACACAAATAATAAACTCTGAGGAGCATTCAGTGCTAGAAGAATATATAGGAGAGAGGAGAGGGGATAACCGCTACTTTCATTCAGCACGTCATCCTGTTATTTATCCTGTCATCTTCAACTTTCTCTGTACTTTCTCGCAAAATGTTCTGTCAAAGACAGCCAAATCTTGCATTGCCAAGTCAGGGAGATTTATCGCTTTAAATCTGAGATCGGTTTCCAGCGGAGGCGGGACGGACGGAGGGATGAGAAGGAGAGGAAGGCACAGAAGAGAGGGAAGACGGGGTAGCGGAGAGAGAGAGAGAGAGAGAACAGTAAAAAGGGGAAGATTAAGGGATGAGACGGACTGAGAGAGAGAAGCAAAGGGTGAGTTTACCTCTTCAGATAAAGGGAAGAGAATCCGTCCCGTAAAAAAAAGAAAAGAAAAAAACCATGCAGACATTGGGGAGCGTATAAACGACTGGGCTGGCTTAGCCGCATTCCTTCATAGAACACAGAAGAGCACACACTTCAAGCAAACAAAATGGCGTCGCCTTGGGTGAGCAGACATAATATCGGCGTGGCCACCTCGGTAATTGCACAATAAATTAAGTGTAAAAGTGTGTGGTGGGGTAGGAGTAGGGGTGATGGAAAGTTGTAGGGGTAGGGGTGACGGTGAGGGTGAGGGAGGGGGGGCACAAGATCAAACTATTCCTATGAAGCGCATGGCCTCGATATCTCCTGCCCCAAATTAATCAATTCTTTCATAGAGAAGCACGGCAGGAAGCCCAATAAAGTTATACATTCCTTTGGTCGAATTTGGTACACCCCCCCCCCCCCCGATAATCAGTTAAAGTGCTGTATATAATCTCAAACGCTGAAACCATTTTTTGTTTCAATTCTTTTTCTCAATTTCCATCTATACAAAATGCTTTTTACCCGTGCAAAACGGAGAGCACGCCATCACACCTTCTTTGGGTAAAAAAATAAATTAAATAAAATATCTTCTAGTGCCCTCAGTTTCTCGAACAGCACAATCGAGCCGGATCAATAGATCGATACAGCAGTGCTTATTTCCAAAGTGCTGATGACATGCGTATGGGAGTGGGGCGGCCACACCCCCCTCCCTGGTCAGCACAGCTCCAGGCAGTGGGGGCTGATGGGACAGATTCAGACTGAGCACTGCGCCCAACTTCATTTTCATTTTCACCGAATATCAACACACTCTCAGCTGAATACCCATCCTTATTTACCTCCTGTCCTTAATTTCTTCTTCTTCTTCTTTTCTTAATTTTTGAGCCCAAAACAAAAAGCGAAAGCCTGATCTGAGCAGGACCCTGTCAGTTGAGTGAGACTGCCAATACACCCCCCGTCTCACTGCTCTTCCTATCTGTGTGTGGTGCCACAGGTTAACTTCATAAGGGGGCTGTTTTATAATAACGTGCGTAGCAGCATGGTAGGTAGGGTGCCCTGCAGAGACAAGCCTGTGCAATCAGATTTCGGGGGTTGGATGGGGGAGGGAGGAGGGGGTGGGGGGAGGTTACTGAGCCCCTGGGCACAGGGAAGGGGCTATTATCTGCCAGGGTCCTTCATTGCTGGGAGCGGGAGGGGGAGGAGGAGGAAGAGGAGGAGGAGGAGGCCTGGTTCTGGCTGGACGAGGGCTGGGAGGAGAGCAGGCTCTGGGAGCGCGAGGGCCGTGGGGGGCGGGGCAGCTGAGGCTGCTGGGAGATGGAGTTTGATTCGGACGAGCCCTGCCCCGGGCTGCCCTCCTTCACCTCAACGTCCAGCTGGGCCGGACATTCAAAATGGACGCAGTGGAAGACCTGGAGAGAGAGAGGGAGAGAGAGAGAGAGAGAGAGGGAGGGAGAGAGGGAGAGAGAGAGGGAGGGAGAGAGAGAGAGACGAATGAAGAGAAGGAGAGATTGAGAAAAGGAGGGAGAACAAGAGGAGTGAGTCAGTGAGAGAGAGGCGCTCAATCATTACACTAAGTAATGGTTTAGACTACAAGCAGACCTAAGGCAAAGTCTTCAGTGTCACAGCTGGGATTAGAAAATACATAACCTTCCCACCCAAAGACAGCAGCCACAGTAGGTGCAGTGGGAATGGAGTATTAGTAAGGAGCAGATGGGCTGAGGATACAGGTTTATGTTTAGCTCCGGTGCAGGGTGAACAGGCTCAGTCTGCAGCACGGGGCAGGTTAAATATGTGTGTGTTTACTGGTGATGGTATCGCTGTAGCTATAGCAGTGCGTAGGGCAGGCTGGGTCCTGCTCTCACCTCATTGGCTGTGTTGTGAGTTCCTACAATGCGAATGAAGGCTGCTGGCTGTCTGTCGAATGTCAGAGTCTGCCAGGACCTGAAGAGAGGGAGAGAGAGAGAAAGGAGAGACTTTAATGTTATACTCAAAAAAAAAATGGGTATAACATTAAACAAAGGGTGTGAGAGATCAAATAAATAAAAAACCTACATAATACAAAAGAAGAATCTCATGAAATACCACCCGATTAAATGACCCCCAAAACAGCAAAAAGAAGAGTGAGCGAAAAGCAGAAGGAGAGTCAGAAACAGAGAGAGAGAGAATGAGAAACGACGAGAAAGATAACTGAGGGAGAGAGAGAGACACAGAAATGACAGCAGTCCTCATTGCTGAAAGCGCTCACTGACAGTTCTGTGTCAAAAATGAAAGGTTTAGTGCAGAGCAAATGGAGAAGCCAGACGTATTATGTTAGAACGAATGAGTAAAAAATGGTGTGAGAAGAAGAGCAGAGTGGAGAGAGAGAGAAGGAAGAGAGGAAGATGAGGATGGATGAGGAGCTCACCTGCAGCCCACTTTAGACCGGTCTATCACTTTCAGCCACTGCTGCTGATTGGTGGAGAGTTCCACATAGTAACTGTAACTACGGTCATCGCAGTCCCACAAGAGTAACCTGCACACACAGACACAGACACAGACACAGACACAGACACAGACACAGACACAGACACAGACACAGACACAGACACAGACACACGCACCAGAGAACATGGTTGGTAACTTCTGGGTAAGGAAGATATGATAAATACATATGGACATCCCTACTCTATTTTCAGGTAGGTATACCACACGCCTTCTCCCATGAAGAAAGTCATTGTTAATAAACAAATGATTTATTATTATTATTATTATTATTATGATTATATTTTTTTATCTTATTTTAGTTTTTGATTCCTGATGTTCTGACTCTTTTACTTTGTGACTTGGAATTTAGGTGTTTTGAAAAGCATTTAAGATTTTTAAACCTGAGGGAGCCCAGCATGTAGGGCTGGGCGAGCTGGATCACGATGGCTCCAGAGCCCAGCTGGTGGCAGGTGTACCCCGAGTCCCAGTCGTAGTTCCGGGTGTCTCCGTTCAGCAGGGCGTTCCTGCTCCGGCTCACCCCCTCGATCACGCTGGCACAGGCGGCCACGGTGGCCACGTTCTCCCCGGGCACTGCCCAAAACCAGAGAGGAAGAGAGAGTATTAACACAGGGCACTGCCCAAAACCAGAGAGGAAGAGAGTATTAACACAGGGCACTGCCCAAAACCAGAGAGGAAGAGAGTATTAACACAGGGCACTGCCCGAAACCAGAGAGGAAGAGAGTATTAACACAGGGCACTGCCCAAAACCAGAGATAGAGAGTATTAACACAGGGCACTGCCCAAAACCAGAGAGGAAGAGAGTATTAACTCAGGGCACAGCCCGAAACCAGAGAGAGAGTATTAACAGAGGGCACTGCCCAAAACCAGACAGAGAGAGTATTAACACGGGCACTGCCCAAAACCAGAGAGAGAGAATTAACACCAGACACTGCCCAAAACCAGAGAGAGACACAGCCACACGTTAAATAAACACTGGATACATACCAGCTAGTTTAATACCTTATCTGTTACCAATTTAACCTATAGGCCAACGGAGGATGGCATCCCCTCCTATACAGCCGGGTTCCTCCTGAGATTTCTTCCCATCGGGGAGGTTTTTTCTTAACCACTGTTTTTTTGAATGAAATAATGTTCCCAAAAGTCTCCCGGTTTCTTTCTAAGATGGCCGAAAAGGGCCCATTCTTACCCAGAAGCCCCTTCTCCAGAGTGAAGGTGCTGTTGGTGAACATGCACTCGAAGGCCACCAGGTGGAACACTTTGTTGACGGTGTTGTGCGTCCCCACAATGCGCACGTATCTGAAAACGGGAGCCAGAAACACAGGCATTACCACTGCGTCACGCTTTCACACAGGCTCGTACTGTCAGAGGGAAACGCAGCCATTAAACACGCTGCATTTACCTGCACACTCGCGGTGGGAAGTACAGGTTCTGCCAGGAGCGACACAGGTACTTGGAGTGGTCCACCACACGCACCCAGTCCAGCTCATCCATGGACACCTCAATATAATACGAGTACGAACTACACAGAGATGGGTGAGAGAGAGAGAGAGAGAGAGAGAGAGAGAGGGAGAGAACACAGTGAGAGGAGGAGGGGGTGGGGAGGGAGATGGGGGAGGCGGAGGCAGAGAGATGCAGGGAGGATAGTAAAGAAAAATAAATTGATAGAGAAAGTGAGAGAAAGAGGAGGTTTTGGGGGGGTAGAACAGAACAAACAGGGTGAGATAGAGAACATCAATACTGCAGCTCTCCATTATAGCTGAGCTGGAACTGCCTGTTCTCATATGCAGTGTTAGAGAGATGAAAGACCGAGACCACTTCTGACAGCCTTAGCCTGTACCAGGGTTATGCATAAACATATATTCATATACATTTTAATATGAACCACGGCAGCCTTTGGGTGCCTGGCTCTCGAGAGCAAAGCCTGTTGGGAAAAGGACCGCGAAGGAGGGAGAAACCTGAGAAATAAACCCCTCCCTGCAATAAAGATGTCAAGATAACAGTATCTTAGCTTCAGGCACACGGGGCATGTACACCACTGCATCTACACTGCTACACTGCACGCGGCAAGAAGTGTTTTAGTCTGGTCTTATTCATTCTCTCAAGTAGAAAATAGGTGCTTGTTTTTTCAGTTAATATTTGGTCGATAAGTGAATTTTTCCTAGTCCATAGGCAAATCTTGAAATGAGAACCGCCTTACCTCATTGACAATATTTTAACCTTATTTAGCGAAATAACAAAAAAAGAAATGAGATTTCACGTCTCAGTTTCAGACAGAAATACGTGTTACGGTTTTGGCTCCGGCAGCGTGGGCCCGGGACGGGGGTGCGTTTGGGGACGGGGGTGCGTTTGGGGCCGTACCGGCTGTCCCGATCCCACAGTAGCAGCCGGACGTGGTTGATGATGGAGGGCTGGCCCAGTTTGACCTGGATGCCGCAGCGGCCGTCCTCCTCGATGGGGTGCCGGGAGAACCCGTGGTCCAGGTCGTAGTTCTGCGTGTCCCCGTCCAGGAGGGCCGACTTCAGCTCGCCCTTCACCACCTGGGCGCCGTGCTTCATCGTGGCGATGTTCTCCTCCGGGACTGCGGGGTCAGGGGTCAAAGTTCAGAGAAAGGGGCGGGCCTGTAGCATAGCGGTTATGGTACATGACTGGGACCCACAGGGTCGGTGGTTCGATCCCCGGTGTAGCCGCAAAAAGATCCGCACAGCCGTTGGGCCCTTGAGCAAGGACCCTTAACCCTGCATTGCTCCAGGGGAGGATCGTCTCCTGCTTAGTCTAATCAACTGTACGTCGCTCTGGATAAGAGCGTCTATTATGTAATGTAATGAAAGTGCATCCCCCTAGTGCGTACGTGCGGACAGGAACAGGGAGGAGCCGGGCCCTAATGCACTAACAGTCCTTGATGCAGCCCAGAAACTAGCGTTGAATCCTGACCAACGCTAATGCTGCGGTGAACTGAACTGGAAAATGCAAATGGATTTGCTGCTTTCCCGAATGCAGAACAGGAAGAGCTGCTGCAAGCACATGCTGTCTGCCTGTCTGCTGGTCTGTCTGCGTGTCTGTATGTCTGTTTTCAGCGGGCTGCATGTCTGTCTGCCTGCCTGTTTCGGTCTGCCTGTCAGCTGTTCTTACTGCACAATATGTACAGCTGAACAGCATGACGGCATGATTGATAGCTCTGTAAAATCAGTCTGTAGGCTGGTGATGCCACGGTTAGCACATTAGCAGACGGGTGGACTCACTCAGCATATTGCAGTAGCTGAACACAGGGCACATGTCGCTGTGGTTAGCACATTAGCGGGCGGACGCGCTCACTCAGCTACCGCAGTATCGAGCTCCATGACGCGACGGTTAGGATGTTAGCGGGCAGGCGCACTCACTCAGCATGGTAGTTGAGCTCCATGATGCGACGGTTAGCATGTTAGCGGGGTCAGCACGTTAGCGGGCAGGTGCACTCACTTAGCATGGTAGTTGAGCTCCATGATGCGACGGTTAGCATGTTAGCGGGTCAGCACGATTAGCGGGCAGGTGCACTCACTCAGCATGGTAGTTGAGCTCCATGATGCGACGGTTAGCATGTTAGCGGGTTAGCACGTTAGCGGGCAGGCGCACTCACTCAGCATGGTAGTTTGAGCTGCTTGAGGCGGCGGTCAGCACGTTAGCAGGTTAGCACGTTAGCAGGCGGGCAGACCTCACTCAGCATGCCGCGGTAGTTGAGCTCCATGTCGCGGCTCTCCGTCCGGGTCTTGATGGCGTCCAGCAGGTCGTCGGGGGTGATCAGGCCGAGGGGCGGACCACGTTCAGCATCTCCGTCAGGCTCATGAGGGGCAGCCGCACCGGCTGACATCACTTCCTGCGCCCCGGCGTCCCCGTTGTGCCGGCACCAGCGGCACAGGGCCTGGAAGATCTCCTTCTCAGTGGCGGCGAACGAGTCCCTCCGGACCACCGTCAGCAGGGCCGACTGCGGAGGGGCAGAGCGGGAAACGTGTCACACAGTTTGATGTGGCTTCAAACTGACCTAAATGGTAAATGGTTGGCATTTATAGAGCGCTTTTATCTAAAGCGCTGTACAATTGATGCTTCTCATTCACCCACTCACACACCGACGGCGATCGGCTGCCATGCAAGGCACCGACCAGCTCGTCAGGAGCATTTAGGGGTTAGGTGTCTTGCTCAGGGACACCTCCGACACAGCCCGGGCGGGGGATCGAACCGGCAACCCTCCGACTGCCAGAAAACTGCTCTTACTGCCAGAGCCATGTCGCCCTATGACCTAATTTACATTCTCCACTTCACCGTCCTCACATCCGTTCCTCGCCCCCCTTTTTCTATCCTCTCCTGTACTCTCTGGGTGGAGCTCGGAGCAGAAAAGGAGCAAGGAATAGGAGGTAGGAGTTGAAAAATAAGGGACTGGAGCAAGCCCTCTATCCCTCTCTCTCTCCCTCCCTTCTCCCGCTCCCTCTCCCTCTCCCCCTCTCCTCTCCCTCTCCCCCCCTCCCCTTCTCCCGCTCCCTCTCCCTCTCCCCCTCCCCTTCTCCCCCTCTCCCTCTCTCCTCCCTCCCTCCCTCCTCCTCTCCCTCCCTCTCTCCCTCCCTCCCTCTCTCTCTCCCTCCCTCTCTCCCTCTCTCCTCTCTCCCTCCCTCCCTCTCTCCTCTCCCTCCCTCTCTCTCTCCCTCCCTCTCTCTCTCCCTCCCTCTCTCTCTCTCTCCCTCCCTCTCTCCCCTCTCTCCCTCCTCTCTCCCTCCCTCCCCCTCTCTCTCTACCTCTCTCACTCCCTCCCCCTCTCTCTGTACCTCTCTACCTCTCTGTCTCCCTCCCCATCTCTCTCTACTTCACTCCCCTCCTCTCTCTCTCTCTCTCTCCCCCTCCCTCCCCCTCCCTCTCTCTCTCTCTCTCTCTCTCCCAGGATGAGCCCTGTTATGGGGCTGGTATGTGTGTCAGTGCTGTGGTCACTGCTGGTGCTGGCATGGGCTCAGGACTCTTCCCCCCCCTCCTCCTCCTCCTCCCCTCCCTCCTCCTCTCCCTCCCCCTCTCCCTCTCCCTCTCCCTCCTTCTTCCCCTGCTCCTCCAT